>NC_056442.1:55582869-55670369 GCF_018296145.1 Oncorhynchus tshawytscha | reverse complement strand
ATCCAAGGCCTGAGGTCATCTGCCTTTGGCCTAAAGAGCAGAAACCCGGACTTCACCAAAGAAATCGGTAATACAGACATTGTCATCCTGCAAGAAACCTGGTATAGAGGAGATGGACCCACTGGTTGCCCTCTAGGTTACAGAGAGCTGGTAGTCCCATCCACCAAACTACCAGGTGTGAAACAGGGAAGGGACTCAGGGGGTATGCTAATTTGGTATAGAGCAGACCTAACTCACTCCATTAAATTAATCAAAACAGGAACATTCTACATTTGGCTAGAAATTCAAAAAGAAATTATCCTAACAGAGAAAAATGTCCTCCTGTGTGCTACCTATATCCCCCACTAGAATCCCCATATTTTAATGAAGACAGCTTCTCCATCCTGGAGGGAAATCAATAATTTCCAGGCCCAGGGACATGTACTAGTCTGTGGTGACCTAAATGCCAGAACCGGACAAGAACCTGACACCCTCAGCACACAGGGGGACAAACACCTGCCTGGAGGTGACAGCATTCCCTCCCCCATATGCCCCCCTAGGCACAACTATGACAACATAACCAACAAAAACGGGTCACAACTCCTGCAGCTCTGTCGCACGCTGGGTATGTACATAGTCAACGGTAGGCTTCGAGGGGACTCCTATGGTAGGTACACCTATAGCTCATCTCTTGGCAGTAGTACTGTAGACTACTTTATCACTGACCTCAACCCAGAGTCTCTCAGAGCGTTCACAGTCAGCCCACTGACACCCCTATCAGACCACAGCAAAATCACAGTCTACTTAAACAGAGCAATACTCAATCATGAGGCATCAAAGCCAAAGGAACTGAGTAACATTAAGAAATGCTATAGATGGAAGGAATGCAGTTTGGAAACCTACCAAAAAACAATTAGGCAACAACAAATTCAATCCCTCTTAGACAATTTCCTGGGTAAAACGTTCCACTGTAATAGTGAAGGTGTAAACTTGGCAGTAGAAAATCTTAACAGTATATTTGACCTCTCAGCTTCCCTATCAAATCTAAAAATCTCAAATAGAAAACCGAAGAAAATTAACAATAATGACAAATGGTTTGATGAAGAATGCAAAAATCTAAGAAAGAAATTGAGAAACCTGTCCAACCAAAAACATAGAGACCCGGAAAACCTGAGTCTACGCCTTCACTATGGTGAATCACTAAAACAATACAGAAATACACTACGGAAAAAGAAGGAACAGCATGTCAGAAATCAGCTCAATGCAATTGAAGAATCCATAGACTCTAACCACTTCTGGGAAAATTGGAAAACACTAAACAAACAACAACACGAAGAATTATCTATCCAAAATGGAGATGTATGGGTAAACCACTTCTCCAATCTCTTTGGCTCTATAACAAAGAATAAAGAGCAAAAACATATACATGATCAAATACAGATCTTAGAATCAACTATTAAAGACTACCAGAACCCACTGGATTCTCCAATTACCTTGAACGAGTTACAGGACAAAATAAAAACCCTCCAACCCAAAAAGGCCTGTGGTGTTGATGGTATCCTCAATGAAATGATCAAATATACAGACAACAAATTCCAATTGGCTATACTAAAACTCTTTAACATCATACTTAGCTCTGGCATCTTCCCCAATATTTGGAACCAAGGACTGATCACCCCAATCCACAAAAGTGGAGACAAATTTGACCCCAATAACTACCGTGGAATATGTGTCAACAGTAACCTTGGGAAAATCCTCTGCATTATTATTAACAGCAGACTCGTACATTTCCTCAATGAAAACAATGTACTGAGCAAATGTCAAATTGGCTTTTTACCAAATTACCGTACAACAGACCATGTATTCACCCTGCACACCCTAATTGACAATCAAACAAACCAAAACAAAGGCAAAGTCTTCTCATGCTTTGTTGATTTCAAAAAAGCCTTCGACTCAATCTGGCATGAGGGTCTGCTATACAAACTGATGGAAAGTGGTGTTGGGGGTAAAACATACGACATTATAAAATCCATGTACACAAACAACAAGTGTGCGGTTAAAATTGGCAAAAAAACACACACATTTCTTCACACAGGGTCGTGGGGTTAGACAGGGATGCAGCTTAAGCCCCACCCTCTTCAACATATATATCAACGAATTGGCGAGGGCACTAGAAAAGTCTGCAGCACCCGGCCTCCCCTGCTAGAATCCGAAGTCAAATGTCTGCTGTTTGCTGATGATCTGGTGCTTCTGTCACCAACCAAGGAGGGCCTACAGCAGCACCTAGATCTTATGCACAGATTCTGTCAGACCTGGGCCCTGACAGTAAATCTCAGTAAGACCAAAATAATGGTGTTCCAAAAAGGTCCAGTCACCAGGACCACAAATACAAATTCCATCTAGACACTGTTGCCCTAGAGCACACAAAAAACTATACATACCTTGGCCTAAACATCAGCACCACAGGTAACTTCCACAAAGCTGTGAACGATCTGAGAGACAAGGCAAGAAGGGCATTCTATGCCATCAAAAGAAACATAAATTTCAACATACCAATTAGGATCTGGCTAAAAATACTTGAATCAGTCATAGAGCCCATTGCCCTTTATGGTTGTGAGGTCTGGGGTCCGCTCACCAACCAAGACTTCACAAAATGGGACAAACACCAAATTGAGACTCTGCACGCAGAATTCTGCAAAAATATCCTCCGTGTACAACGTAGAACACCAAATAATGCATGCAGAGCAGAATTAGGCCGATACCCACTAATTATCAAAATCCAGAAAAGAGCTGTTAAATTCTACAACCACCTAAAAGGAAGCGATTCACAAACCTTCCATAACAAAGCCATCACCTACAGAGAGATGAACCTGGAGAAGAGTCCCCTAAGCAAGCTGGTCCTGGGGCTCTGTTCACAAACACAAACACACACTACAGAGCCCCAGGACAGCAGCACAATTAGACCCAACCAAATTATGAGAAAACAAAAAGATAACTACTTAACACATTGGAAAGAATTAACAAAAAAACAGAGCAAACTAGAATGCTATTTGGCCCTACACAGAGAGTACACAGCGGCAGAATACCTGACCACTGTGACTGACCCAAAATTAAGGAAAGCCTTGACTATGTACAGACTCAGTGAGCATAGCCTTGCTATTGAGAAAGGCCGCCGTAGGCAGACATGGCTCTCAAGAGAAGACAGGCTATGTGCTCACTGCCCACAAAATGAGGTGGAAACTGAGCTGCACTTCCTAACCTCCTGCCCAATGTATGACCATATTAGAGAGACATATTTCCCTCAGATTACACAGATCCACAAAGAATTTGAAAACAAATCCAATTTTGAAAAACTCCCATATCTACTGGGTGAAATTCCACAGTGTGCCATCACAGCAGCAAGATTTGTGACCTGTTGCCACGAGAAAAGGGCAACCAGTGAAGAACAAACACCATTGTAAATACAACCCATATTTATGCTTATTTATTTTATCTTGTGTCCTTTAGCCATTTGTACATTGTTAGAACACTGTATATATATATAATATGACATTTGTAATGTCTTTACTGTTTTGAAACTTCTGTATGTGTAATGTTTACTGTTAATTTTTGTTGTTTTTCACTTTATATATTCACTTTGTATGTTGTCTACCTCACTTGCTTTGGCAATGTTAACACATGTTTCCCATGCCAATAAAGCCCTTGAATTGAATTGAATTGAATTGAATTGAATTGAATTGAGAGAGACAGAGAGAGAGAGAGAGAGAGAGAGAGAGAGAGAGAGAGAGAGAGAGAGAGAGAGAGAGAGAGAGAGAGAGAGACAGAGAGAGAGAGAGAGAGAGAGAGAGACAGAGACAGAGAGAGAGAGAGAGAGAGAGAGAGAGAGAGAGAGAGAGAGAGAGAGAGAGAGAGAGAGAGAGAGAGAGAGAGAGAGACTCAATCTGGCATGAGGGTCTGCTATACAAACTGATGGAAAGTGGTGTTGGGGGTAAAACATACGACATTATAAAATCCATGTACACAAACAACAAGTGTGCGGTTAAAATTGGCAAAAAACACACACATTTCTTCACACAGGGTCGTGGGGTTAGACAGGGATGCAGCTTAAGCCCCACCCTCTTCAACATATATATCAACGAATTGGCGAGGGCACTAGAAAAGTCTGCAGCACCCGGCCTCCCCTGCTAGAATCCGAAGTCAAATGTCTGCTGTTTGCTGATGATCTGGTGCTTCTGTCACCAACCAAGGAGGGCCTACAGCAGCACCTAGATCTTATGCACAGATTCTGTCAGACCTGGGCCCTGACAGTAAATCTCAGTAAGACCAAAATAATGGTGTTCCAAAAAGGTCCAGTCACCAGGACCACAAATACAAATTCCATCTAGACACTGTTGCCCTAGAGCACACAAAAAACTATACATACCTTGGCCTAAACATCAGCACCACAGGTAACTTCCACAAAGCTGTGAACGATCTGAGAGACAAGGCAAGAAGGGCATTCTATGCCATCAAAAGAAACATAAATTTCAACATACCAATTAGGATCTGGCTAAAAATACTTGAATCAGTCATAGAGCCCATTGCCCTTTATGGTTGTGAGGTCTGGGGTCCGCTCACCAACCAAGACTTCACAAAATGGGACAAACACCAAATTGAGACTCTGCACGCAGAATTCTGCAAAAATATCCTCCGTGTACAACGTAGAACACCAAATAATGCATGCAGAGCAGAATTAGGCCGATACCCACTAATTATCAAAATCCAGAAAAGAGCTGTTAAATTCTACAACCACCTAAAAGGAAGCGATTCACAAACCTTCCATAACAAAGCCATCACCTACAGAGAGATGAACCTGGAGAAGAGTCCCTAAGCAAGCTGGTCCTGGGGCTCTGTTCACAAACACAAACACACACTACAGAGCCCCAGGACAGCAGCACAATTAGACCCAACCAAATCATGAGAAAACAAAAAGATAACTACTTAACACATTGGAAAGAATTAACAAAAAAACAGAGCAAACTAGAATGCTATTTGGCCCTACACAGAGAGTACACAGCGGCAGAATACCTGACCACTGTGACTGACCCAAAATTAAGGAAAGCCTTGACTATGTACAGACTCAGTGAGCATAGCCTTGCTATTGAGAAAGGCCGCCGTAGGCAGACATGGCTCTCAAGAGAAGACAGGCTATGTGCTCACTGCCCACAAAATGAGGTGGAAACTGAGCTGCACTTCCTAACCTCCTGCCCAATGTATGACCATATTAGAGAGACATATTTCCCTCAGATTACACAGATCCACAAAGAATTGAAAACAAATCCAATTTTGAAAAACTCCCATATCTACTGGGTGAAATTCCACAGTGTGCCATCACAGCAGCAAGATTTGTGACCTGTTGCCATGAGAAAAGGGCAACCAGTGAAGAACAAACACCATTGTAAATACAACCCATATTTATGCTTATTTATTTTATCTTGTGTCCTTTAGCCATTTGTACATTGTTAGAACACTGTATATATATATAATATGACATTTGTAATGTCTTTACTGTTTTGAAACTTCTGTATGTGTAATGTTTACTGTTAATTTTTGTTGTTTTTCACTTTATATATTCACTTTGTATGTTGTCTACCTCACTTGCTTTGGCAATGTTAACACATGTTTCCCATGCCAATAAAGCCCTTGAATTGAATTGAATTGAATTGAATTGAATTGAATTGAATTGAGAGAGAGAGAGAGACGGAGAGAGAAAATTAGGCCCAACCAAATCATGAGAAAACAAAAAGGAAATTACTTGACACATTGGAAAGAATTAACAAAAAACAGAGCAGACTAGAATGTTATTTGGCCTAAACAGAGAGTACAAAGGCAGAGAGTGACTGACCCAGTACACAGTGGCAGAATACCTGACCACTGTGACTGACCCAGTGGCAGAAAACCAATGTGACTGAGTACACAGTGGCAGAATACCTGACCAATGTGACTGACCCTAAACAGAGAGTACACAGTGGCAGAATACCTGACCACTGTGACTGACCCTAAACAGAGAGTACACAGTGGCAGAATACCTGACCACTGTGACTGACCCAAACATAAGGACAGCCTTGACTATGTACGGACTCAGTGAGCATAGCCTTGCTATTGAGAAAGACCGCCGTAGTAGAAGACAGGCTATGTGCACACTGCCCACAAAAGGAGGTGGAAACTGAGGTGCACTTCCTAACCTCTTGACAAATGTATGACCATATTATACACACATTTTTCCCTCAGGTTACACAGATCCACAAAGAATTAGAAAACAAACACTATTTTGATGAAATCCAATATCTACTGGTTACATCGTTACAACACTGTATATACATAATATGACATTTGAAATGTATTTATTATTTTGGAACTTCTGTGAATGTAATGTTTACTGTTCAGTTTTATTGTTTATTTTACTTTTGTTTATTATCTACATCACTTGCTTTGGCAATGTAAACATATGTTATCCAAGCCAATAAAGCCCATGAATTAATTTGAATTAAATTGAGAGAGAGAGGAGATGTGAAAGTATTTTCCTTAGGTCAGATAGAGAGAGACAGAGTGAAAAAGAGCCAGAGCGAGAGAGAGAAACAGAGAGAGGGGATGTGAAAGTGTTTTCCTTAGGAGGGAGGGAGGGAGGGAGAGAGAGAGAGAGAGAGAGAGAGAGAGAGAGAGAAGAGACAGAGACAGAGAGAGAGAGAGAGAGAGAGAAAGAGAGAGAGAAAGAGACAGAGAGAGAGAGAGAGAGAGAGAAGAGACAGAGAGAGAGAGAGAGAGAGAGAGAGAAGAGACAGAGAGAGAGAGAGAGAGAGAGAGAGAGAGAGAGAGAGAGAGGGGATGTGAAAGTGTTTTCCTTAGGAGGGAGGGAGGGAGAGAGAGAGAGAGAGAGAGAGAGAGAACCCAACTCACTGTTAAATTAGTCAAAACGTGAACATTTTACATCTGGCTAGAAATTAATAAGTAAATTATCTCAACAGAGAAAAATGTCCTCATGTGTGCTACCTACAGTTGAAGTCTGAAGTTTACATACACTTAGGGGGCAGTCATTAAAACTCGTTTTTCAACTACTCCACAAATGTCTTGTTAACAAACTATACTTTTGGCAAGTCGGCTAGGACATCTACTTTGTGCATGACACAAGTAATTTTTCCAACAATTGTTTACAGACAGATTATTTCACTTATAATTCACTGTATCACAATTCCACTGGGTCAGAAGTTTACATACACTAAGTTGACTGTGCCTTTAAACAGCTTGGAAAATTCAAGAAAATTATGTCATATGTTTTCTTTAGGAGCTTCTGATTGGCTAATTGATATTATTTGAGTCAATTGGAGGTGTACCTGTGGATGTATTTCAAGGCCTACCTTCAAACTCAGTGCCTCTTTGCTTGACATCATGGGAAAATCAGAAGAAATCAGCCAAGATCTCAGAAAAAAAATTGTAGACCTCCACAAGTCTGGTTCATCCTTGGGAGCAATTTCCAAATGCCTGAAGTTACCACGTTCATCTGTACAAACAATAGTACGCAAGTATAAACACCATGGGACCACTCAGCCATCATACCGCTCAGGAGGGAGACACGTTCTGTCTCCTAGAAATGAACGTACTTTGGCGCGAAAAGTGCAAATCAATCCCAGAACAACAGCAAAGGACCTTGTGAAGATGCTGGAGGAAACAGATACAAAAGTATATATATCCACAATCAAACGAGTCCTATATCAACATAACCTGAAAGGCCGCTCAGCAAGGAAGGAGCCACTGCACCAAAACTGCCATTAAAAAGCCAGACTACTGTTTGCAACTGCACATGGGGACAAAGATCGTACTTTTTGGAAAAATGTCCTCTGGTCTGATGAAACAAAAATAGATCTGTTTGGCCATAATGACCATTGGTTATGTTTGGAGGAAAAAGAGGGAAGCTTGCAAGCTGAAGAACACCATCCCAACCGTGAAGCATGGGAGTGGCAGCATCATGTTGTGGGTGTGCTTTGGTGCCGGAGGGACTGGTTCACTTCACAAAATAGATGCTCATGATGAAGGAAAATTATGTGGATATATTGAAGCAACATCTCGACATCAGTCAGGAAGTTAAAGCTTGGTCGCAAATGGGTCTTCCAAACGGATAATGACCTCAAGCATACTTCTAAAGTTTTGGCAAAATGGCTTAAGGACAACAAAGTCAAGGTATTGGAGTCGCCATCACAAAGCCCTGACCTCAATCCCGAAGAAAATTTGTGGGCAGAACTGAAAAAGCGTGTGCGAGCAAGGAGGCATACAAACCTGACTCAGTTACACCAGCTCTGTCAGGAGGAATGGGCCAAAATTCACCCAACTTATTGTGGGAAGCTTGTGGAAGGCTACCCAAAACGTTTGACCCAAGTTATTAAACAATTTAAAGGCAATGCTACAAAATACTAATTGAGTGTATGTGAACTTCTGACCCACTGGGAATGTGATGAAAGAAATAAAAGCTGAAATAAATAATTCTCTCTACTATTATTTTGACATTTCACATTCTTAAAATAAAGTGGTGATCGTAACTGAACTACAACAGGGATTGTTTACTAGGATTAAATGTCAGGAATTGTGAAAAACTGAATTTAAATGTATTTGGCTAAGGTGTATGTAAACTTCCGACTGTATATTCCCCCAATAGAATCCTTATACTTTAATGATGACAGCTTCTCCATTCTCCAATTTCCAGGCTCAGGGACATGTACTAGTCTGTGGCGACCTAAATGCCAGAACTGGACAAGAACCCGACACCTTCAGCACACAGGAGGACAAGCACCTGTCTGGAGGAGACAGTATTCCCTCCCCCATATTCCTCCCTAGACTACAACTACAACAATATAACCAACAAAACGGTTCACAACTCCTGCAGCACTGTCGGACGCTGGGTAAGTACATAGTCAATGGTAGGCTTCGAGGGGACTCCTATGGCAGGAACACTTATAGCTCATCTCTTGGCAGTAGCACTGTAGACTATTTTATCACTGACCTCAACCCCAGAGTCTCTCAGAGTGTTCACAGTCAGCCCACTGACACCCCTATCAGACCACAGCAAAATCACAGTCTATTTGAACAGAGCAATACTCAATTATGAGGCATCAAAGCCAGAGGAACTGAATAATATTAAGAAATGCTATAGAAGGAAGGAAAATAGTGTGGAAATCTACCAAGAAAACTATTAGGCAACAACAAATAAAATCCCTTATAGATAATTTCCTGCACCAAAGGTTTCACTGTAATAATGAAGGTGTAAACTTGGCAGTAGAAAACCTAACAGTATATTTTACTTCTCAGCTTCCCTATGAAATCAAAAAAAATTCAAGCAGACAACCTTAGAAAATCAATAACAACAACAAATGTTTAGAAAAAAGAATGTAAAAACCTAAGAAAGAAATTCAGAAACTTATCCACCAAAAACATAGGCACCCAGAAAACCTGAGCCTTACACTTTTACTATTGTGAATCACTAAAACAATACAGAAATACACTATGGAAATAGAATGAACAGCACATCAGAAATCAAATCAAACTTTATTTGTTACATGTGCCAAATACCGTGAAATACTTGGACCGGGCCATGGACCGTTGAGGATCCTAGGGGTGGAAAGAGTAGAGGAACTTTGAACCTTAACCCCTGCACGGGATAGACCATCTCTATTAGAGAGATAAAGGGGTGCTGAAGGATTAGGAATATATTTTTTTTTAGGGTTCTGTGACCTTTCGGGTGGTCTCTCTGTGTGTGTGTGTGTGTTTAGAATGGCAGCCTGTCAGCTCCTGAACACACACCCTGAACGTGCAGGCTACCCTATGTTTTGAAAGTGTAAGGTTACTACAGCTACTGATGTTGGCAGCCTGTTCAGTCAGATCAGGAATAGCTTTTCCACATGGCCCCAACAAAAGACAGAATCTTAAAAGTATAATTTCAGGCCTACACCAGGTGGAGGTATTTTGGAAAAGGGAGTTTGAGGGCCATTAACTAACTTTATACCAGGACGATATAATTAACCTGACACCAGCAGGGTATAAACTAACCTGGACTCAGGGGTAGATTTAACATAGAAAATGTCAATCCGGGACACTCCAATTAGTATGATATGTTACGTTTCATATGGTATGTATTCACTTAAAGACGACATTCATCTGTTTCGTATGATATGTTACGAATTACAATTATTACAATTATTTTGATACGCTACGAATTGCAATTTGCACAATATGTTATGAATTGCAATTCGTACAATATGTTACAAATTTGTAAAACACATGACATGTTACAAATTCCAATTTGTTGTGGCTAGTGTTAGCTAGGTCACTAATGCTAATGTTACCTAGGTCGCTAATACTAATGTTAGCTAGGTCGCTAATGTTAGCTAGGTCGCTAATGCTAATGTTAGCTAAGCTAGGGGTTAAGGTTAAGTTCAGGAGTTAGGTTAAAAGGGTTAAGGTTAGGGTAAGGGTTAATTAAAAGGCCAAGTAGTTGCAAAGTAGCAGAAAAATAGTAAGTAGTTGTAAAGTTGCGAATTAGCTAAAGTTGTCCTTGATGAGATTTGAACACCTTTCGGTTCATTCTCCCCTGTCCTCAGTTTTTCTCCACATAACAAAGTAACAGGATGTCATGTTTAACCCCCCTCCCTAGCCTGTGGTTGACCAATCAGAAGTCCTTGCAGTACACATGGGCCAATGGCCAAATAACAAGTATCCTGCTCCAGACTCAATGGACAGACCAATGAAAACGTGGGACATGTAGCTCTGAGTCCAGGACTGACATTGCACAGATTCTAAACCGATGTTGACTATTTCCATTGATAATTCCCTATTGGTCGTTAGTACTCTCGCGTCCTCTCATCCTCTAGTTCTGTGTTGACCTCTCATCCTCTGTGTTGTGTATTTATCTTCAAAATATTCTTAAACTACTTTAAAGAACCTCAAATATAACATATTTATTTATTTGTTTAACACTTTTGTAGATACCACATGATTCAATATGTGTTATTTCATAGTTTTGATGTCTTCACTATTATTATGCAATGTAGAAAATAGTCAAAATATAGTTAGAATAAAAAAAAATAAAGTTACCAAAAAAGTGTTAACCAATCAAAATATATGTTATATTTGAGATTCTTCAAATAGCCACCTTGATGCCGCCTTGATGACAGCTTTGCACACCCTTGTCATTCTCTCAACCAGCATCACCTGGAATGCTTTTCCAACAGTCTTGAAGGAGTATCCACATACAGTATGCCGAGCACTTGTTGGCTGCTTTTCCTTCACTCTGCAATCCAACTCATCCCAAACCATCTCAATTGGGTTGAGGTCGGGTGATTGTGAAGGCCAGGTCATCTGATGCAGCACTCCATCACTCGCCTTCTTGGTAAAATAGGCCTTACACAGCCTGGAGTGTGTTGGGTCATTGTCCTTTTGAAAAACAAACAATAGTCCCACTAAGCGCAAACCAGATGGGATGGCGTATCGCTGCAGAATGCCGTGATAGCCATGCTGGTTAAGTGTGCCTTGAATTCTAAATAAATCACAGACAGTGTCACCATCAAAGCACCCCCACACCATAACACCTCCTCCTCCATGCTTCACGTTGGGAAATACACATGTGGAGATCATCCATTCACCCACACCACGTCTCACAAAGACACGGCGGTTGGAACCAAATATCTCCAATTTGGACTCATCCGACCAAAGGACAGATTTCCACCAGTCTAATGTCCATTGCTCGTGTTTCTTGGCTCAAGCAAATCTCTTCTTCTTATTGGTGTCCTTTAGTAGTGGTTTCTTTGCAGCAATTCGACCACGAAGGCCTGATTCACACAGTCTCCTCTGAACAGTTGATGTTGAGATGTGTCTGTTACTTGAACTCTGTGAAGCATTCTTGCCATAATATGGACGTGTCATCAAGGCAAAGGGTGGCTATTTGAAGAATCTCAAATATAACACACGTTTTGATTTAACACGTTTTTTTGGTTACTACATGATTCCATATGTGTTATTACATAGTGTCATCACCTGCACTACAGCCATCTTTCTCTCCCCCACCGTTTCTCACTCCATTTCCTCCCTCATCCAGGGAGTCTAATCGTAATATTAAACCAGTTTAGTGGACTTCTCTCTGTAGAAGTTATTTCCCTCCTTATTCTGTCTTGACCTGTCAAACTCTCGTTGTGTTTGCTAGCCCTTTGTCAACTGTCTTTTGTCTGGGGAAACAGGTCCTTCCACTTCTTTCTGTCCTCTTCCTTTTGTGTCTCATATCATCTAATCTTCCTAAAGCCTTGCTTGTTATTCATAGTTTTGATGTCTTCACTATTATTCTACAATGTAGAAGATAGTAAAAATAAAGAAAAACCCTTGAATGAATAGGTGTTCTAAAACCTTTTGACCGGTAGTGTATATATAGCAGATGTTATTGTGGGTGTAGCGAAATGCTAACATGAATACCTCCAATAGTAACTCCTATTAGATTTACCAGATAAGCTAATCAATACAGACAGAGAGTCTAAGCATCCTATAATTCAAACAGGTTGTACGTTCTCCACCCACTGGAGGGGAACTATTTTCACCAACATTTCAACTGAGTACACTGACAGCTCATCCTTCAGTCTTCTACATATCTGCACACTGAATTAATGAACGTAAACACCTGCTCCTGTGGGCCCACTACCTTGGATCCATCTGTGAAACCCAATAACAAAGCATTAAAACTTCTACGAATGTAATTGTCAACCAGTATCCCTTTATCACTGACTTCTGACCAATCATTTCTTTTCTCTACAAAGGTTAGATCAACAACAGGATCTGAGAGTAACCATGGAGGAAAATCCCTTATCACCACAGAAGGGGGAACCGCCAACTCCCTCAAACCACTCTCATCAGCAAGCTTTCCAACTCTACCAACCAAAACCACTGATTTGTCTACTAGTTTTATTTAGTATTATTGAAATGTTTTACTTGAGTTTATTTAGTAAATATTTTCTAAACTTTATTTTCTTAAAACTGCATTGTTTAGTTTAAGGGTTTCTAAGTAAGCATTTCACTGTGAGGTCTACTACACCTGTTGTATTCAGCATTTCACTGTGAGGTCTACTACACCTGTTGTATTCAGCATTTCACTGTAAGGTCTACTACACCTGTTGTATTCAGCATTTCACTGTAAGGTCTACTACACCTGTTGTATTCAGCATTTCACTGTTGTATTCAGCATTTCACATTGTGAGGTCTACTACACCTGTTGTATTCAGCATTTCATAAGGTCTACTACACCTGTTGTATTCAGCATTTCACTGTAAGGTCTACTACACCTGTTGTATTCAGCATTTCACAGGTCTACTACACCTGTTGTATTCAGCATTTCACTGTAAGGTCTACTACACATGTGACAATTTCATACACACCTGTTGTATTTTGATTTGTTGTATTCAGCATTTCACTGTAAGGTCTACTACACCTGTTGTATTCAGATTTCACTGTAAGGTCTACTACACCTGTTGTTTGCAGCTGTCATTTAGAACAGTAGCAGTGGGATTTGTATTTGTATTTATTATGGATCCCCATTAGCTGCTATTCCTGGGGTTTATTATGGATCCCCATTAGCTGCTATTCCTGGGGTTTATTATGGATCCCCATTAGCTGCTATTCCTGGGGTTTATTATGGATCCCCATTAGCTGCTATTCCTGGGGTTTATTATGGATCCCCATTAGCTGCTTTTCCTGGGGTTTATTATGGATCCCCATTAGCTGCTATTCCTGGGGTTTATTATGGATCCCCATTAGCTGCTATTCCTGGGGTTTATTATGGATCCCCATTAGCTGCTTTTCCTGGGGTTTATTATGGATCCCCATTAGCTGCTCTTCCTGGGGTTTATTATGGATAAATGTAGGCAGTTATACATTTTAAAAACATTACAATACATTTGTTGGGGGTTATCCTGGGGGTCGGGTGTGGGGCTACACCGATGGCATGATTACTGTATATATGTGATATTATTTGTATGCTTGCAATGCGCAATGATGGAAAAGTATTAGGTAAATGTCCTGGGTAAATGGAGACATATTGCTTTAGTTCTCAGGCTGAGAATTGTCTGCTCCTGCTGAAAGTCAAGCAGGCTCATGGCCGAGATAGCAGAGGGAGAAACCACAGTCTAGACATGTTTTTCTCATCTTAGATACTTTGTATCTAATCCAATGCAACAATGTTAAGATATGATTGACGGTAGTTTGTACGAAGAGCGTTGTCTCCTGTTTCTCCACACAGACCTTTACTATAGACTACTGAAGTATTCTGTATGTGAAACTCTGGCTGCAATTGCATTGTATTACTAAATAGTTTTATACCAAGGTTCCTGTGTCTGTGTCAACAATCTGGAAGACTGATTGTTAAAGGAAACATACATCACCCCACGCAAAGGACCACCCAACACATTCATAACAGATTTATCAACTCAGTACGTTTGTATCCTCAGGCCCCTACTCCACTACCACATATCTGCAACACAAAATGGCATGTGTGTGTGTTCGTATAGTGTGAATGTTATCATGTGTGTGTGTTTGTATAGTGTGAATGTTATCATGTGTGTGTGTGTGTTTGTATAATGTGTATTCATGTATCTGTGCCTGTGTATGTGTTGCTTCAAGGTACCTGCTGTTCCATAAGGTGATTTTTGTCTGTTTTTTTAAATCTAATTTTACTGCTTGCATGAGTTACCTGATGTGGAATAGAGTTCCAAGTAGTTATGGCTCTATGTAGTACTGTTCGCCTCCCATAGTCTGTTCTGGAGTTGAGGACTGTGAAGAGACCTCTGGTGGCATGTCTTGTGGGATATACATGGGTGTCCGAGCTGTGCGTCACTAGTTGAAACAGGCAGCTCGGTACATTCAACATGTCAATACCCCTCATAAACACAAGTAGTGATAAAGTAAATCTCTCCTCCACTTTGAGCCAGGAGAGATTGACATGCATAGCATTAATGTTAGCTCTCTGTGTAGATCCAAGGGCCAGCCGTGCTGCCCTGTTCTGAGCCAATTGCAAGTTTCCTAAGTTATTTTTTGTGGTTCCTGACCACACAACTGAACAGTTGTCAAGGTGCGACAAAACTCGAGCCTGTAGGACCTGCCTTGTTGATAGTGCAGTTAAGAAGGTAGAGCAACGCTTTATCATGGACAGACTTCTCCAAATCTTAGCTACTGTTATATAAATATGTTTTGACCATGACAGTTTACAATCACATTTTATTTGTCACATGGTTAGCAGATGTTAATACAAGTGTAGCAAAATGCTTATGCTTCTAGTTCCGACCATGCAGTAATATCTAACCTAAGTAATCTAACCTAACAATTTCACAACAACTACCTTATAGACACACGTGTAAAGGAATGAATAAGAATATGTACATATAAATATGTGAATGAGCGATGGCCGAACGGCATCGGCAAGATGCAGTAGATGGTATATAGTACTGCATATACCTATGAGATGAGTAATGTAGGGTATGTAAACATTATATAAAGTGGCATTGTTTAAAGTGGCTAGTGATACATTTTTTTCCATCAATTTTTCCATTATTAAAGTGGCTAGAGTTGAGTCAGTATGTTGGCAGCAGCCCCTCAATGTTAGTGATGGCTGTTTAACAGTCTGATGGCCTTGAGATAGAAGCTGTTTTTCAGTCTCTCGGTCCCTGCTTTGATGCACCTGTACTGATCTCGCCTTCTGGATGGTAGCGGGGTGAACAGGCAGTGGCTCGGGTCGTTGTTGTCCTTGATGATCTTTTTGGCCTTCCTGTGACGTCGGGAAGTGTAGGTGTCCTGGAGGGCAGGTAGTTTGCCCCCGGTGATGCGTTGTGCAGACCTCACTACCCTCTAGAGAGCCTTACGGTTGTAGGCGGTGATATTGCTCCGTTGTGGCCGTACCAGGCGGTGGTACAGCCGACAGGCTCTCGATTGTGCATCTGTGAAAGTTTGTAAGTGTTTTTGGTGACAAGCCGAATTTCTTTAGCCTCCTGAGGTTGAAGAGGCGCTGCTGTGCACTCACAACTCTGTCTGTGTGGGTGACTGATTTCAGTTTGTCCATGATGTGTATGCCGAGGAACTTACCTTCCACCTTCTCCACTACTGTCCCGTCGATGTGCTCCTTCTGCTGTTTCCTGAAGTCCACGATCATCTCCTTTGTTTTGATGACATTGAGTGTGAGGTTATTTTCCTGACACCACACTCCGAGGGCCCTCACCTCGTCGTCTCGTCGTTGTTGGTAATCAAGCCTACCACTGTATTGTCGTCTGCAAACTTGATGATTGAGTTGGAGGCGTGCATGGCCACGCAGTCATGGGTGAACAGGGAGTACAGGAGAGGGCTGAGAACGCACCCTTGTGGGGCCCCAGTGTTGAGGATCAGCGGGGCGGAGATGTTGTTAGCTACCCTCACCACCTGGGGGCGGCCCGTCAGGAAGTCCAGAACCCAGTTGCACAGGGCGGGGTCGAGACCCAGGGTGTCGAGCTTAATGCCGAGTTTGGAGGGTACTATGGTGTTAAATGCTGAGCTGTAGTCGATGAACAGCATACTTACATAGGTATTCCTCTTGTCCAGGTGGGTTAGGGCAGTGTGCAGTGTGATTGTGATTGCGTCGTCTGTGGACCTATTGGGGTGGTAAGCAAATTGGAGTGGGTCTAGGGTGTCAGGTAGGGTGGAGGTGATATGGTCCTTGACTCGTCTCTCAAAGCACGATGACAGAGGTGAGTGCTATGGGGTGGTAGTCATTTAGCTCAGTTACCTTAGCTTTCTTGGGAACAGGAACAATGGTGGCCCTCTTGAAGCATGTGGGAACAACAGAACATTGCTTCAGGTCCACGAAGGCGACAGCTGGAGACGTGAACGGTATTTTGGGAGAGGTGAGTGCAGAGAGGGGGGCCGCCAGGGTGCTGTAGCCCCGAATGAAACGGCGAAGTTGGCAAACCCCAGGAAACGCTGTAACTGCACCCTAGATGTAGGTTGAGGTCAATCTGCCACCGCTTTCAATTTTTCAGGATCCATTTGGACTTTTCCATCCGCAATGACATATCCCAGAAAGGAGATTGTAGAGTGGTGGAACTCACCCTTCTCGGCTTTCACAAACAACTTGTTCTCCAGGAGGCGCTGAACAACTTCTCTGACATGAAGAACATGTTCTTGGGCAGAACAGGAAAAAAACAGGATGTCATCAAGGTAGACGAACGCAAAACGGTTCAACATGTCACGGAGCACATCGTTTACCAGAGCCTGGAAGACATCATGGGCGTTGGTGAGTCCAAACGGTACTCATAATGTCCGCTGGTTGTGTTAAATGCTGTCTTCCACTCATCTCCTTTGCATATCCAAAGGAGACATTAGACATTAGACGGTAGACATTCCAAAGGCCCAGCTTGGAAAAAATGATGGTCCCCTGAAGAGATTCGAAATCCGAGGAGAGGAGTGGTAGGGGGTAACAATTCCTGATTGTTATATCCTTCAGACCCCTGTAGTCAATTTCCTTCTTCTCCACAAAGAAAAACCCTGCGCCGGCAGGAGATGCAGACGGACTGATGGCCCCAGTGGCCAGAGAATCCTCCATGTATTCCTCTATGGCTTTGGTCTCTGGGCCGGGTAGAGAATAAAGATGACCACGAGGTGGTGGGGTGCTTAGGAGGAGATCAATGGCACAATCATAAGGACGGTGTGGGGGAAGAGAAGTAGCACGTGCCTTTCTGAAGACCTCCAGAAGGTCACGGTACTCAGTGGGAACGGCAGAGACATCCGAGGCTTTGCTTACATCCTGAGGGGGACGTCTCAAGGACGGCTGTGCCGCTTTAAGGCAATGAGACAAAACGGGCTCCAACCCAGGATGGAGCTCATGGTCCAGTCAATAACAGGATTGTGTTTCTGGAGCCAAGAAAATCCCAAAACCACAGGAACATTGGGGGAATCGATGAGGAAGGGCTGTATAGTCTCACGGTGGTTTCCTGAAACCCGTATATGAACGGGCACTGTGCTATGAGTGACTCTTCCAATAGAGCGGCCGTCCAGTGCCCTTGCATCCACGGGGACAGAGAGAAGTTGAATGGGAATACCTAATTCAGAAACCATGGTAGCATCCATAACACTTTCATCAGCCCCAGAGTCAGTGAGCACCCAGAGAGACTTAGACTGGTCTCCCCACAGCAGAATCACAAAAAAAGGTAGGGGGGTGTGATGGATATTAGGGGACTCCCAGTCTGGCTCACCAGAGTACTTGTACCCACTAAATAAATGGGTTTCTTAACAGGGCAAGTGGCTATATAATGTACCGCCACTCCACAGTACAGACAATTAGAATTCAGCCTACATGAGCATTCCCCAACCGATAACCTAACTCTTCCCAGTTGCATGGGCTCAGGAGTATCCAACTCACCCATCGCCGATGATTCTCGGGGAACCTCGGGTGTTTTCGTCTCTCCTCAGAAAACACACTTCAGGGATATCTGGATTCCTTAGGATATGCGCCAGCATCAGCAGATGATCGAGTGTCCCTGAGTACATTCGGGAGCTGCTTAGTAATGTCATTTACTCAAGCTCTGGGATAGGACATTGTTTTTACACCAGGAACAGTCACATTTCTTACCACGGAGCTGCCCAAGATCACGGATGGCGAGAAGGACGACACCTTACAGGATTCGGAGATCGCTTCATGGACACGCTAGAGGCAGGATCACTTGAGTCCGTTGCTCCCGGCGCCTGGTGCAGGCCTCTGACAGATGGAGAAGCCGTTCAGCCACCGGCATAGAAAAGGTAAACATTCCACTCTGCGTTTTCGCCAGTTTCTTACGTGGGCAGGCGACCTGTTTGATCAAGGAAGCCACCTCAAGCTTATAATCCCCGGGCAAAGCAAACAATTTCCGCATTGGATCTCTGAGTGATCTGGTTTGTCCAGAAATAGAAATAGTAGATACAGCTCCTACAGCGTTGGAACCGTTAGTTTATTTCTCCAGACGAAGAGGGCTCCATTGCAAAACTCATCTGGTGCCAACTTTGTTAGCTTGATGGCTAGCAGCTTAGCGTCTCTGTCAAGCAGGCTTCAACCTGTCAGTTAAGTGGGATTCCGGGACAAGAGATAACGGTCCAAGCTGTTAATTAAAAGCTAACCTCGTCGTGGATTCCACACAAAAACAAGTTTGCTATTTGTATTTAAAGGAAATTTGTGATGTTTTAGTCAAAAATAACAAACCGAGTGTTTCCAGCATACTGTCGTCACACTCTGATCATGGTTTGTGTTGTTTGTTTCTATGTTTTGTTTGGTCAGGGTGTGATATGAGTGGGCATTCTATGTTGTATGTCTAGTTTGTCTGTTTCTATGTGTTTTGTCCTGATTTGGTTCTCAATCAGTGGCAGGTGTTTGTCGTTGTCTCTGATTGGGAACCATATTTAGGTAGCCTGTTTTGTATTGTGGGATGTGGGTTATTGTTCCTGTTTCTAGTGTTCCTTTGTTCGTGTTTACGGGACTGTTTCGTTTTCGTTCTTTTTGTCAGTTTATTGTTTTTGTTCGTCGTTTAAGTTTTTAAAATTAAATATGGATAATCACCACGCTGCATTTTGGTCCTCCTCTCTTTCGCCCGACGAAGAATGTGACACATACAGCGTTCAGCTGTGCACTCTGATGACGTCACAAGGGGGGGGGGGATCAATATCACAGCCTTTCAAACTAATAAGCTAACGACAATTTTTTTATGCCGTATATCCAAAGGCATCTCACCAGCCTCCACTAGTAAGGCACATACAGATGTTCATTTAAATGCACCTTAAAGCTGTAGAATTATTCTCTCCAGACTCTGAAGCCAAGTTTTCACCACTGTTCCATAAACTATACACCCGTAATCAATTGTCATCCTGGTTAGAGCTCTATAAATATCCATCAACGATGGTCAGTCAGCCTCCCATTCATAACATGAGACCAAGCGCATACGAGCCCACCACCTTCTTACACCGTGTTTCAACATTTATGACACAATGTTTCCATGTATATCTCTCATTGAACCATAGACCCAAATATTTGTGTAATACTGTAGTCAATCTTCTGACTGCCTCAGCACTTCTAGTGACACACACACATACACAGCCATCAATCACACTGACCACATTGTCTAACCTCTTCAGTTCAGAGTTCATCAGACTCCAGTCAAACCAGAGACACAAACACCAGTAGCATTCTGCTTTCAAATTCCTTCTCTGGCGTTGATGCACGTCTGAATATCCCCCTTTCCTTCCTTCTGTTTGGAAAAGACACAGTGGGAGGATGTGGAAGGACACAGTGGGAGGATGTGGAAGGACACAGTGGGAGGATGTGGGAGGACACAGTGGAAGGACACAGTGGGAGGATGTGGAAGGACACAGTGGAAGGACAAAGTGGAAGGATCTGGAAGGACACAGTGGAAGGATGTGGAACGACACAGTGGAACGACACAGTGGAAGGATGTGAAAGGACATAGTGGAAGGATATGGAAGGACACAGTGGGAGGATGTGGAAGGACAAAGTGGAAGGACACAGTGGGAGGATGTGGAAGGACACAGTGGGAGGATGTGGAAGGACACAGTGGAAGGATGTGATCGGACATAGTGGAAGGATGTGGAAGGACACAGTGGAAGGATGTGAAAGGACATAGTGGAAGGATGTGGAAGGACAAAGTGGAAGGACACAGTGGGAGGATGTGGAAGGACACAGTGGGAGGATGTGGAAGGACACAGTGGAAGGATGTGATCGGACATAGTGGAAGGACACAGTGGAAGGACAAAGTGGAAGGATCTGGAAGGACACAGTGGAAGGATGTGGAAGGACACAGTGGAACGACAGAGTGGAAGGATGTGAAAGGACATAGTGGAAGGATGTGGAAGGACACAGTGGGAGGATGTGAAAGGACATAGTGGAAGGATGTGGAAGGACAAAGTGAAAGGACAAAGTGGAAGGTTGTGGAAGGACACAGTGGAAGGATCTGGAAGGACACAGTGGAAGGATGTGGAAAGACACAGTGGAACGACACAGTGGAAGGATGTGAAAGGACATAGTGGAAGGACAAAGTGGAAGGACACAGTTGGAGGATGTGTAAGGACACAGTGGGAGGATGTGGAAGGACACAGTGGAAGGACACAGTGGAAGGACACAGTGTAAGGATGTGAAAGGACACAGTGGAAGGATGTAGAAAGACACAGTGGAAGGATGTGGAAAGACACAGTGGAAGGATGTGGAAAGACACAGTGGAAGGACACAGTGGAAGGACAAAGTGGAAGGACACAGTGGAAGAACACAGTGGAAGGACACAGTGGGAGGACAAAGTGGAAGGATGTGGAAGGACACAGTGGAAGGATGTGGAAAGACACAGTGGAAGGATGTGGAAAGACACAGTGGAAGGATGTGGAAAGACACAGTGGAAGGACACAGTGGAAGAATGTGGAAGGACACAGTGGAAGGATGTGGAAGGACACAGTGGAAGGATGTGGAAGGACACAGTGGAAGGATGTGGAAGGACACAGTGGAAGGATGTGGAAGGACAAAGTGGAAGGATGTGGAAGCACAAAGTGGAAGGATGTGGAAGGACAAAGTGGAAGGATGTGGAAGTACACAGTGGAAGAATGTGGAAGGACACAATGGAAGGATGCTGTGGATTAAGTCAAAGTGATTCTTTGAGAAAAAAGAGACAACAGTCCTCTTTGAGAGGCAGGCCAGGTCGGGATGCTTGGCATTTTTGACAGGGTCTCTCTGTGTGCTCAGCCTAGCCCAGCCCTTCACACAGAGAGGGCAGCAAGGCCACGGGGTGCACAGAGTACTGTTAGCCGCAGCGTGGGAGAAATGGACACAACATGACTCCTATCTAAACACACAGACGAGTGGACGAAAAAGTCACGTCCAACTTCCCGACAGAATTCCAAACACGCATAATCCTGAACTTCAAGTCACAGGACAGAGTACTAGACATGTATAGAGTGAAATACAGAAACAGGATATTGTACTCTACATGCTAACAAGCATGCTAACATGCTAACATGCTAACAAGAGGATCCCTCCCTGTTTTAGTCAATATAACTGTCACAAAGATATATGTGCACTATGTAATTGAATGATGTGATGTCATAGCAACCAAAGACCCCCACGACTATTACGAATGTCTGCTTTTGCTGTGCTGTCACAGGGAAACGTTCTTCTGTTGCAGAGCACTCTGAGTTCATCTCTGTAGGACAAGACTTGGAAAAAAAAAAAGCAGGTGGTCTCAGTGATTTCATGCTAATGACCGAAGTGTTCCACTGGTGTGACAAACATATTGGCAAAGCTGTTTTACAAGGCCTGGAGGTCCCATAACAGTACCAACACTCGCTAATGTTAGACTAATGGTTTTCTCACGATGGTTCCTTCGACTCCCTCACCAGGACCGTAATAGAGACTACTGAATTACAGGTAACTACATAATATACATAATGTATATTGAAAGTAGGTGCTTCCACACATATTTGGTTCCCGAGTTAATTAAGCAATTAACATCCCATCATGCTTAGAGTCGTGTATTAAAAGATGCCCAGTCGTCCATTATTCTGGCTACCATGGCTAGAAGAAGAGATCTCAGTGACTTTGAAAAAGGAGTTTCAAAGGGGAATAGGGTCTCTGTTGACAGATTTCAAACCAATTGAACACTTGCCCGAGTCAGCATTTTCCACCACCATCAACAAAACAACAAATTATAAAATGTCTTGTGGAAGAATGGTGTCGTATCCCTCCAATAGAGTTCCAGACACTCGTGGAATATGTGCCGAGACGCATTTGGCACTCGTGTTGGTCCGATAACCTATTAAGTTGGTGTTTCCTTTATTTTGGTAGTTACGTCTTTGCCGAGTCTGTATTGGGTATAACGTATTGAAACTACAGCAAATGTTGGTGCGATCAATAACGACAATAAACCTTCAAAATAGTTTAAAGGTCTATTTTGCGATGTAGGTATGGGGGCCCTGACTGGTCCTGACTGGTCCTGACTGGCCCTGACTGGCGGTGAGCTGTCTCCTAACTGTGCTTCAGGTCAATGTAACTTTTGGCCTTGCAACAGGCTTGTTAGAGCAGGCTATTTTGGGCAGCCACTTCTCTCCATGTGACCTGTTGTTTTATGACAACGTTTATGAAAAGTGGTGGAACACTTTCATTGTGTCAAATATTATTCCTTCAGCTGGATGTTTGCCTGAGTGGGGGGGGTTCACACTTGTCAATATAACGTACCCTACTGTATGTCATGTTACATGCAGTACTGTAAAAACAAGTGTTATCCAAACAAGTACTAGTCCAACAAATATGTCATCACCTCATTTATACTCTTGTCAATGTTCTGTGCCAGTCAAAGCCTTGTGAATATGAAACTGCTACCTTGAAATGTAAGCTGGGACTCCTCGTAAAATGTCTACTTCCTCTGCATTTCCCCAATTCTGGCACAGAGGACTGTATTAAACTACACCTTCTGGCACAGAGTATTAAACTACACCTTCTGGCACAGAGTATTAAACTACACCTTCTGGCACAGAGGACTGTATTAAACTACACCTTCTGGCACAGAGTATTAAACTACACCTTCTGGCACAGAGGAGAGTATTAAACTACACCTTCTGACACAGAGGGGAGTATTAAACTACACCTTCTGGCACAGAGGAGAGTATTAAACTACACCTTCTGGCACAGAGTATTAAACTACACCTTCTGGCACAGAGGACTGTATTAAACTACACCTTCTGGCACAGAGGAGAGTATTAAACTACACCTTCTGGCACAGAGGACTGTATTAAACTACACCTTCTGGCACAGAGGACGGTATTAAACTACACCTTCTGGCACAGAGGAGAGTATTAAACTACACCTTCTGGCACAGAGGACTGTATTAAACTACACCTTCTGGCACAGAGGACTGTATTAAACTACACCTTCTGGCACAGAGGACTGTATTAAACTACACCTTCTGGCACAGAGGACTGTATTAAACTACACCTTCTGGCACAGAGGAGAGTATTAAACTACACCTTCTGGCACAGAGGAGAGTATTAAACTACACCTTCTGACACAGAGTATTAAACTACACCTTCTGGCACAGAGGATTAAACTACACCTTCTGGCACAGAGGACAGTATTAAACTACACCTTCTGAAACAGAGGAGAGTATTAAACTACACCTTCTGACACAGAGGAGAGTATTAGACTACACCTTCTGGCACAGAGGAGAGTATTAAACTACACCTTCTGGCACAGAGGACGGTATTAAACTACACCTTCTGCCACAGAGTATTAAACTACACCTTCTGCCACAGAGTATTAAACTACACCTTCTGGCACAGAGGACTGTATTAAACTACACCTTCTGGCACAGAGGACGGTATTAAATTACACCTTCTGACACAGAGTATTAAACTACACCTTCTGACACAGAGGACGGTATTAAACTACACCTTCTGGCACAGAGGACTGTATTAAACTACACCTTCTGGCACAGAGGACTGTATTAAACTACACCTTCTGACACAGAGGACTATATTAAACTACACCTTCTGGCACAGAGTATTAAACTACACCTTCTGACACAGAGTATTAAACTACACCTTCTGGCACAGAGGAGAGTATTAAACTACACCTTCTGGCACAGAGTATTAAACTACACCTTCTGACACAGAGGACGGTATTAAACTACACCTTCTGGCACAGAGGACTGTATTAAACTACACCTTCTGACACAGAGTATTAAACTACACCTTCTGACACAGAGGACGGTATTAAACTACACCTTCTGGCACAGAGGACTGTATTAAACTACACCTTCTGACACAGAGGAGAGTATTAAACTACACCTTCTGACACAGAGGACGGTATTAAACTACACCTTCTGGCACAGAGGACTGTATTAAACTACACCTTCTGACACAGAGTATTAAACTACACCTTCTGGCACAGAGGACGGTATTAAACTACACCTTCTGACACAGAGGAGAGTATTAAACTACACCTTCTGACACAGAGGAGAGTATTAGACTACACCTTCTGGCACAGAGGAGAGTATTAAACTACACCTTCTGGCACAGAGGACGGTATTAAACTACACCTTCTGGCACAGAGGAGAGTATTAAATTACCCCTTCTGACACAGAGTATTAAACTACACCTTCTGGCACAGAGGACTGTATTAAACTACACCTTCTGGCACAGAGGACTGTATTAAACTACACCTTCAGAGGACTATATTAAACACACCTTCTGGCACAGAGTATTAAACTACACCTTCTGCACACAGAGTATTAAACTACACCTTCTGGCACAGAGGAGAGTATTAAACTACACCTTCTGACACAGAGTATTAAACTACACCTTCTGACACAGAGGACGGTATTAAACTACACCTTCTGGCACAGAGGACTGTATTAAACTACACCTTCTGGCACAGAGGACTGTATTAAACTACACCTTCTGGCACAGAGGACGGTATTAAACTACACCTTCTGACACAGAGGAGAGTATTAAACTACACCTTCTGACACAGAGGAGAGTATTAGACTACACCTTCTGGCACAGAGGAGAGTATTAAACTACAACATCTGGCACAGAGGACGGTATTAAACTACACCTTCTGGCACAGAGGAGAGTATTAAATTACACCTTCTGACACAGAGTATTAAACTACACCTTCTGGCACAGAGGACTGTATTAAACTACACCTTCTGGCACAGAGGAGAGTATTAAACTACACCTTCTGACACAGAGTATTAAACTACACCTTCTGACACAGAGGACGGTATTAAACTACACCTTCTGGCACAGAGGACTGTATTAAACTACACCTTCTGGACACAGAGGACTGTATTAAACTACACCTTCTGACACAGAGGACTATATTAAACTACACCTTCTGGCACAGAGTATTGAACTACACCTTCTGACACAGAGTATTAAACTACACCTTCTGGCACAGAGGAGAGTATTAAACTACACCTTCTGGCACAGAGGAGAGTATTAAACTACACCTTCTGACACAGAGTATTAAACTACACCTTCTGACACAGAGGACGTTATTAAACTACACCTTCTGACACAGAGTATTAAACTACACCTTCTGACACAGAGGACGGTATTAAACTACACCTTCTGGCACAGAGGACTGTATTAAACTACACCTTCTGGCACAGAGGACTGTATTAAACTACACCTTCTGACACAGAGGACTGTATTAAACTACACTTTCTGGCACAGAGGACGGTATTAAACTACACCTTCTGGCACAGAGGACGGTATTAAACTACACCTTCTGACACAGAGGACTGTATTCAACTACACCTTCTGGCACAGAGGAGAGTATTAAACTACACCTTCTGGCACAGAGGATAGAATTAAACTACACCTTCTGACACAGAGTATTAAACTACACCTTCTGGCACAGAGGACTGTATTAAACTACACCTTCTGGCACAGAGGACTGTGTTAAACTACACCTTCTGGCACAGAGGACGGTATTAAACTACACCTTCTGACACAGAGGACTGTATTAAACTACACCTTCTGGCACAGAGGACGGTATTAAACTACACCTTCTGGCACAGAGTATTAAACTACACCTTCTGGCACAGAGTATTAAACTACACCTTCTGACACAGAGTATTAAACTACACCTTCTGGCACAGAGGAGAGTATTAAACTACACCTTCTGGCACAGAGTATTAAACTACACCTTCTGGCACAGAGGACTGTATTAAACTACACCTTCTGACACAGATGACTGTATTAAACTACACCTTCTGGCAGAGTATTAAACTACACCTTCTGGCACAGCGTATTAAACTACACCTTCTGACACAGAGTATTAAACTACACCTTCTGGCACAGAGGAGAGTATTAAACTACACCTTCTGGCACAGAGGTGAGTATTAAACTACACCTTCTGACACAGAGGACGGTATTAAACTACACCTTCTGGCACAGAGGACTGTATTAAACTACACCTTCTGGCACAGAGGACTGTATTAAACTACACCTTCTGACACAGAGGACTGTATTAAACTACACCTTCTGGCACAGAGGACGGTATTAAACTATACCTTCTGGCACAGAGGACGGTATTAAACTACACCTTCTGACACAGAGGACTGTATTAAACTACACCTTCTGGCACAGAGTAGAGTATTAAACTACACCTTCTGGCACAGAGGATAGTATTAAACTACACCTTCTGGCACAGAGGACTGTGTTAAACTACACCTTCTGGCACAGAGGACGGTATTAAACTACACCTTCTGACACAGAGGACTGTATTAAAGTACACCTTCTGGCACAGAGGACGGTATTAAACTACACCTTCTGGCACAGAGTATTAAACTACACCTTCTGGCACAGAGTATTAAACTACACCTTCTGACACAGAGTATTAAACTACACCTTCTGGCACAGAGGAGAGTATTAAACTACACCTTCTGGCACAGAGTATTAAACTACACCTTCTGGCACAGAGGACTGTATTAAACTACACCTTCTGACACAGATGACTGTATTAAACTACACCTTCTGGCAGAGTATTAAACTACACCTTCTGTCACAGAGTATTAAACTACACCTTCTGACACAGAGTATTAAACTACACCTTCTGGCACAGAGGAGAGTATTAAACTACACCTTCTGGCACAGAGGTGAGTATTAAACTACACCTTCTGGCACAGAGGAGAGTATTAAACTACACCTTCTGGCACAGAGGAGAGTATTAAACTACACCTTCTGGCACAGAGGACGGTATTAAACTACACCTTCTGGCACAGAGGAGAGTATTAAACTACACCTTCTGACACAGAGTATTAAACTACACCTTCTGGCACAGAGGACTGTATTAAACTACACCTTCTGGCACAGAGGAGAGTATTAAACTACACCTTCTGGCACAGAGGAGAGTATTAAACTACACCTTCTGACACAGAGGAGAGTATTAAACTACACCTTCTGACACAGAGTATTAAACTACACCTTCTGGCACAGAGGAGAGTATTAAACTACACCTTCTGACACAGAGGAGAGTATTAAACTACACCTTCTGGCACAGAGGAGAGTATTAAACTACACCTTCTGGCACAGAGGAGAGTATTAAACTACACCCTCTGACACAGAGGAGAGTATTAAATTACACCTTCTGGCACAGAGGACTGTATTAAACTACACCTTCTGGCATAGAGGACTGTATTAAACTACACCTTCTGGCACAGAGGACTGTATTAAACTACACCTTCTGGCAGAGTATTAAACTACACCTTCTGGCACAGCGTATTAAACTACACCTTCTGACACAGAGTATTAAACTACACCTGGCACAGAGGAGAGTATTAAACTACACCTTCTGGCACAGAGTATTAAACTACACCTTCTGGCACAGAGGACTGTATTAAACTACACCTTCTGACACAGATGACTGTATTAAACTACACCTTCTGGCAGTATTAAACTACACCTTCTGGCACAGCGTATTAAACTACACCTTCTGACACAGAGTATTAAACTACACCTTCTGGCACAGAGGAGAGTATTAAACTACACCTTCTGGCACAGAGGTGAGTATTAAACTACACCTTCTGACACAGAGGACGGTATTAAACTACACCTTCTGGCACAGAGGACTGTATTAAACTACACCTTCTGGCACAGAGGACTGTATTAAACTACACCTTCTGACACAGAGGACTGTATTAAACTACACCTTCTGGCACAGAGGACGGTATTAAACTATACCTTCTGGCACAGAGGACGGTATTAAACTACACCTTCTGACACAGAGGACTGTATTAAACTACACCTTCTGGCACAGAGTAGAGTATTAAACTACACCTTCTGGCACAGAGGATAGTATTAAACTACACCTTCTGGCACAGAGGACTGTGTTAAACTACACCTTCTGGCACAGAGGACGGTATTAAACTACACCTTCTGACACAGAGGACTGTATTAAAGTACACCTTCTGGCACAGAGGACGGTATTAAACTACACCTTCTGGCACAGAGTATTAAACTACACCTTCTGACACAGAGTATTAAACTACACCTTCTGGCACAGAGGAGAGTATTAAACTACACCTTCTGGCACAGAGTATTAAACTACACCTTCTGGCACAGAGGACTGTATTAAACTACACCTTCTGACACAGATGACTGTATTAAACTACACCTTCTGGCAGAGTATTAAACTACACCTTCTGGCACAGCGTAATAAACTACACCTTCTGACACAGAGTATTAAACTACACCTGGCACAGAGGAGAGTATTAAACTACACCTTCTGGCACAGAGGTGAGTATTAAACTACACCTTCTGGCACAGAGGAGAGTATTAAACTACACCTTCTGGCACAGAGGAGAGTATTAAACTACACCTTCTGGCACAGAGGACGGTATTAAACTACACCTTCTGGCACAGAGGAGAGTATTAAACTACACCTTCTGACACAGAGTATTAAACTACACCTTCTGGCACAGAGGACTGTATTAAACTACACCTTCTGGCACAGAGGAGAGTATTAAACTACACCTTCTGGCGCAGAGTATTAAACTACGCCTTCTGACACAGAGGAGAGTATTAAACTACACCTTCTGACACAGAGTATTAAACTACACCTTCTGGCACAGAGGAGAGTATTAAACTACACCTTCTGACACAGAGGAGAGTATTAAACTACACCTTCTGGCACAGAGGAGAGTATTAAACTACACCTTCTGGCACAGAGGAGAGTATTAAACTACACCTTCTGACACAGAGGAGAGTATTAAACTACACCTTCTGGCACAGAGGACTGTATTAAACTACACCTTCTGGCACAGAGTATTAAACTACACCTTCTGGCACAGAGTATTAAACTACACCTTCTGGCACAGAGGACGGTATTAAACTACACCTTCTGGCACAGAGGACGGTATTAAACTACACCTTCTGACACAGAGGAGAGTATTAAACTACACCTTCTGACACAGAGGAGAGTATTAGACTACACCTTCTGGCACAGAGGAGAGTATTAAACTACACCTTCTGGCACAGAGGACGGTATTAAACTACACCTTCTGGCACAGAGGAGAGTATTAAATTACACCTTCTGACACAGAGTATTAAACTACACCTTCTGGCACAGAGGACTGTATTAAACTACACCTTCTGGCACAGAGGACGGTATTAAACTACACCTTCTGGCACAGAGGAGAGTATTAAACTACACCTTCTGACACAGAGGAGGTATTAAACTACACCTTCTGGCACAGAGGACTGTATTAAACTACACCTTCTGGCATAGAGGACTGTATTAAACTACACTTTCTGGCACAGAGGACTGTATTAAACTACACCTTCTGGCACAGAGTATTAAACTACACCTTCTGGCACAGAGTATTAAACTACACCTTCTGGCACAGAGGAGAGTATTAAACTACACCTTCTGACACAGAGGAGAGTATTAAACTACACCTTCTGACACAGAGTATTAAACTACACCTTCTGACACAGAGGACGTTATTAAACTACACCTTCTGACACAGAGTATTAAACTACACCTTCTGACACAGAGGACGGTATTAAACTACACCTTCTGGCACAGAGGACTGTATTAAACTACACCTTCTGGCACAGAGGACTGTATTAAACTACACCTTCTGACACAGAGGACTGTATTAAACTACACTTTCTGGCACAGAGGACGGTATTAAACTACACCTTCTGGCACAGAGGACGGTATTAAACTACACCTTCTGACACAGAGGACTGTATTCAACTACACCTTCTGGCACTAGAGTATTAAACTACACCTTCTGGCACAGAGGATAGTATTAAACTACACCTTCTGACACAGAGTATTAAACTACACCTTCTGGCACAGAGGACTGTATTAAACTACACCTTCTGGCACAGAGGACTGTGTTAAACTACACCTTCTGGCACAGAGGACGGTATTAAACTACACCTTCTGACACAGAGGACTGTATTAAAGTACACCTTCTGGCACAGAGGACGGTATTAAACTACACCTTCTGGCACAGAGTATTAAACTACACCTTCTGGCACAGAGTATTAAACTACACCTTCTGACACAGAGTATTAAACTACACCTTCTGGCACAGAGGAGAGTATTAAACTACACCTTCTGGCACAGAGTATTAAACTACACCTTCTGGCACAGAGGACTGTATTAAACTACACCTTACACAGATGACTGTATTAAACTACACCTTCTGGCAGAGTATTAAACTACACCTTCTGGCACAGCGTATTAAACTACACCTTCTGACACAGAGTATTAAACTACACCTTCTGGCACAGAGGAGAGTATTAAACTACACCTTCTGGCACAGAGGTGAGTATTAAACTACACCTTCTGACACAGAGGACGGTATTAAACTACACCTTCTGGCACAGAGGACTGTATTAAACTACACCTTCTGGCACAGAGGACTGTATTAAACTACACCTTCTGACACAGAGGACTGTATTAAACTACACCTTCTGGCACAGAGGACGGTATTAAACTACACCTTCTGGCACAGAGGAGAGTATTAAACTACACCTTCTGACACAGAGGACTGTATTAAACTACACCTTCTGGCACAGAGTAGAGTATTAAACTACACCTTCTGGCACAGAGGATAGTATTAAACTACACCTTCTGGCACAGAGGACTGTGTTAAACTACACCTTCTGGCACAGAGGACGGTATTAAACTACACCTTCTGACACAGAGGACTGTATTAAAGTACACCTTCTGGCACAGAGGACGGTATTAAACTACACCTTCTGGCACAGAGTATTAAACTACACCTTCTGGCACAGAGTATTAAACTACACCTTCTGACACAGAGTATTAAACTACACCTTCTGGCACAGAGGAGAGTATTAAACTACACCTTCTGGCACAGAGTATTAAACTACACCTTCTGGCACAGAGGACTGTATTAAACTACACCTTCTGACACAGATGACTGTATTAAACTACACCTTCTGGCACAGTATTAAACTACACCTTCTGGCACAGCGTATTAAACTACACCTTCTCAGAGTATTAAACTACACCTGGCACAGAGGAGAGTATTAAACTACACCTTCTGGCACAGAGGTGAGTATTAAACTACACCTTCTGGCACAGAGGAGAGTATTAAACTACACCTTCTGGCACTGTATTAAACTACACCTTCTGGCACAGAGGACGGTATTAAACTACACCTTCTGGCACAGAGGAGAGTATTAAACTACACCTTCTGACACAGAGTATTAAACTACACCTTCTGGCACAGAGGACTGTATTAAACTACACCTTCTGGCACAGAGGAGAGTATTAAAACACAGAGTATTAAACTACACCTTCTGACACAGAGGAGAGTATTAAACTACACCTTCTGACACAGAGTATTAAACTACACCTTCTGGCACAGAGGAGAGTATTAAACTACACCTTCTGACACAGAGGAGAGTATTAAACTACACCTTCTGGCACAGAGGAGAGTATTAAACTACACCTTCTGGCACAGGAGAGTATTAAACTACACCTTCTGACACAGAGGAGAGTATTAAACTACACCTTCTGGCACAGAGGACTGTATTAAACTACACCTTCTGGCACAGAGGACTGTATTAAACTACACCTTCTGACACAGATGACTGTATCAAACTACACCTTCTGGCAGAGTATTAAACTACACCTTCTGGCAGAGTATTAAACTACACCTTCTGACACAGAGTATTAAACTACACCTGGCACAGAGGAGAGTATTAAACTACACCTTCTGCACAGAGTATTAAACTACACCTTCTGGCACAGAGGACTGTATTAAACTACACCTTCTGCACACAGATGACTGTATTAAACTACACCTTCTGGCAGAGTATTAAACTACACCTTCTGGCACAGCGTATTAAACTACACCTTCTGACACAGAGTATTAAACTACACCTTCTGGCACAGAGGAGAGTATTAAACTACACCTTCTGGCACAGAGGTGAGTATTAAACTACACCTTCTGACACAGAGGACGGTATTAAACTACACCTTCTGGCACAGAGGACTGTATTAAACTACACCTTCTGACACAGAGGACTGTATTAAACTACACCTTCTGGCACAGAGGACTGTATTAAACTACACCTTCTGGCACAGAGGAGGTATTAAACTACACCTTCTGACACAGAGGACTGTATTAAACTACACCTTCTGGCACAGAGGAGAGTATTAAACTACACCTTCTGGCACAGAGTATTAAACTACACCTTCTGGCACAGAGGACTGTATTAAACTACACCTTCTGGCACAGAGGAGAGTATTAAACTACACCTTCTGACACAGAGGACTGTATTAAACTACACCTTCTGGCACAGAGTATTAAACTACACCTTCTGTCACAGAGTATTAAACTACACCTTCTGACACAGAGTATTAAACTACACCTTCTGGCACAGAGGAGAGTATTAAACTACACCTTCTGGCACAGAGTATTAAACTACACCTTCTGGCACAGAGGACTGTATTAAACTACACCTTCTGACACAGATGACTGTATTAAACTACACCTTCTGGCAGAGTATTAAACTACACCTTCTGGCACAGCGTATTAAACTACACCTTCTGACACAGAGTATTAAACTACACCTGGCACAGAGGAGAGTATTAAACTACACCTTCTGGCACAGAGGTGAGTATTAAACTACACCTTCTGGCACAGAGGAGAGTATTAAACTACACCTTCTGGCACAGAGGAGAGTATTAAACTACACCTTCTGGCACAGAGGACGGTATTAAACTACACCTTCTGGCACAGAGGAGAGTATTAAACTACACCTTCTGACACAGAGTATTAAACTACACCTTCTGGCACAGAGGACTGTATTAAACTACACCTTCTGGCACAGAGGAGAGTATTAAACTACACCTTCTGGCGCAGAGTATTAAACACCTTCTGACACAGAGGAGAGTATTAAACTACACCTTCTGACACAGAGTATTAAACTACACCTTCTGGCACAGAGGAGAGTATTAAACTACACCTTCTGACACAGAGGAGAGTATTAAACTACACCTTCTGGCACAGAGGAGAGTATTAAACTACACCTTCTGGCACAGAGGAGAGTATTAAACACACCTTCTGACACAGAGGAGAGTATTAAACTACACCTTCTGGCACAGAGGACTGTATTAAACTACACCTTCTGGCACAGAGTATTAAACTTCACCTTCTGGCACAGTATTAAACTACACCTTCTGGCACAGAGGAAGTATTAAACTACACCTTCTGACACAGAGGAGAGTATTAAACTACACCTTCTGACACAGAGTATTAAACTACACCTTCTGGCACAGAGGACTGTATTAAACTACACCTTCTGGCAATGTATTAAACTACACCTTCTGGCACTGGGATGTATTAAACTACACCTTCTGGCACAGAGGACTGAGTATTAAACTACACCTTTCACAGAGGAGAGTATTAAACTACATCCCTACTGCATTCTGGATCTAGAGTATTAAACTACACCTTCTGGCACAGAGGTAAATAATGTTATTTTGTCTCCATACATTTTCCCTGACTCCCAAAAGTGCTCTCTATATTTTGAATGCTTAGCAGGACAGGGAAATGCTCTAATCCACACACTTATCAAGAGAACAACCCTGGTCATCCCTACTGCATTCTGATCTAGAGGACTCACTAAACAGAGAACATCCCTGGCCATCCCTACTGCCTCTGATCTGGAGGACTCACTAAACAGAGAACATCCCTGGCCATCCCTGCTGCCTCTGATCTGGAGGACTCACTAAACAGAGAACATCCCTGGCCATCCCTAATGCCTCTGGTCTGGCAGACTCACTAAACAGAGAACATCCCTGGTCGTCACTACAGCCTCTGATCTGGAGGACTCACTAACAGAGAACATCCCTGGCCATCCCTACTGCCTCTGATCTGGAGGTGTCACTAATCCCTGGTCATCCCTACTGCCTCTGGTCTGGCAGACTCACTAAACACAAATGCTTTGTTTGTAAATTATGTCTGAGTGTTGAACTGTGCCCCTGGCTATCCATAAATAAATAAAAAACAAGAAAATCAAGTCGTCTGGTTTGCTTCATTTTTATAAATCTTATATGATTTATGCTTTTACTTTTGATACTTATGTACATTTCAAACCAAATACTTTAGACTTTTACACTGCTATTTTACTGGGTGACTTTCACTTTTACTTGAGTCATTTTCTTTTAAAGGTATCTTTACTTTTACTCAAGTATGAAAATTGGGTACTTTTTCCACCACTGATAGAATCTTAGGCCACAGTAGAACTCTGAGGAGATTCTGGCACGGTGGATCTACTAGAGCTCAGAACATGGTCTCTCTGGAAGGGGTCTGTGTCAGGGTTGTGGAATGTTTCATTTCAACATATGCTATCCCCTTCATCTGCCCTCAGACCTGGGCTTCATCCTCCCACTGGAAACAATGAGATTTCTACAGAACATGGAAACATGCTCCTAAAGAGGAGAATGAGTAGGTCAGATCCTCAACCCAAGGGACATATGAGGAATGCAAGTGTGTAATGTTTCTCCAGCTGAACTCAAGGACTATGGCGTCAATGAACTGCCGTGGAAAGTGTGGTGAGTGGTTTGAACACAAGGCTGGTTCTGAGTTATTTCCATGGCATTGGAAGTGACAGCAATTTCCTGTGTCTGGATAGACCCTATGGGACAGATGGGTTGTCTTCCTGTGTCTCCTTCAGAGACCCAATGGGACAGAAGAATTGACTTCCTGTGTCTCCTTCGGAGACCCTATGGGACAGAAGAGTTGTCTTCCTGTGTCTCCTTCAGAGACCCTATGGGACAGAAAAGTGGTCTTCCTGTGTCTCTGGAGAGACCCTATGGGACAGAAGAGTTGACTTCCTGTGTCTCTGGAGAGACCCTATGGGACAGAAAAGTGGTCTTCCTGTGTCTCTGGAGAGACCCTATGTGACAGAAGAGTCCACTTCCTGTGTCTCTGGAGAGACCCTATAGGACAGAAGAGTTGACTTCCTGTGTCTCTGGAGAGGAGAGACCCTATGGGACAGAAGAGTTGACTTCCTGTGTGTCCTTCAGAGACCCTATGGGACAGAAGAGTTGACATCCTGTGTCTCTGGAGAGACCCTATGGGACAGAAGAGTTGACTTCCTGTGTCTCTGGAGAGACCCTATGGGCCAGAAGAGTTGACTTCCTGTGTCTCTGGAGAGACCCTATGGGCCAGAAGAGTTGACTTCCTGTGTCTCTGGAGAGACCCTATTGGACAGAAGAGTTGACTTCCTGTGTCTCTGGAGAGACCCTTTATCGAACAAAACATACATGTATTGTGTAACATGAAGTCCTAGGAGTGTCATCTGATAAAGATCATCAAAGGTTAGTGATTAATTTTATCTCTATTTCTGATTTTTGTGAGTCCTCTCTTTGGCAGGAAAAATGGCTGTGTTTTTCTGTGAAGTACTGACCTAACATAACTAGGTACTGACCTAACATAATCGTTTGGTGTGCTTTCGTCGTAAAGCCTTTTTGAAATCGGATACTGTGGTGGGATTAACAACAAGTTTATCTTTAAAATGGTGTATAATACTTGTATGTTTGAGGAATTTTAATTATGAGATTTCATGCCCTCTCTCAATGACTTACAGACTGCTGTCATCTTGCCGTTCTTCTGTTTCAACTCATCGAGCTGACCCTGGGAGAACTGCAATCTGTTATTTAGTTGAATCCACCAGTATTTGGACAGAAATACTTAAAGTTATTTTCTTGTTGTTGTAACAACCGCTTGTAGAACTCTTTTTGTTTGTTTAAAAGATCCTTCATGTGTGATAGAGAGACACCTCTGTCCTCAACGGTACTCCCACCGGCTTTGGTCTTTGTCATGGTAGCTAGCAACATAGGTTACGCTGTTACTCCTCATCCTTGGAAAGAGACTAGCAATCTCAGAAACTGATGCCAACTGCATCGCGGTATCTGATGGACATGTCAGGACAAGAGAGGCAGTGATCCATCTGATGAACATGTCAGTGTAACCGATGTCAAATGGCTAGCTAGTTAGCGGTGTTCACGCTAAATAACGTTTCAATCGGTGACGTCACTTGCTCTGAGACCTTGAAGTAGTAGTTCCCCTTGCTCTGCAAGGGTCATCTTGCCGGCTTTGTGGAGCGATGGGTAACGTTATGTTGAATCAGTATTTGGGTGACTGTTGTTGATGTGTGCAGAGGGTCCCTGTGTTAGAGAGACACCGCGTCCTCAGGTATGGGCTTTGTCATGGGAGCGGTCAACAAGTTATACTGTTGCATTGATGCTGTTGACCCGGATCACTGGTTGCTGCGGAAAAGGAGGAGGTCAAAAGGGGGGTGAGTGTAACGGATGTCAAATGGCTAGCTAGTTAGCGATGTTTGCCCTAAATAGCGTTTCAATCGGTGACGTCACTTGCTCTGAGACCTTGAAGTAGTAGTTCCCCTTGCTCTGCAAGGGCCGCAGCTTTTGTGGAGCGATGGGTAACGATGCTTGGAGGGTGACTGTTGTTGATGTGTGCAGAGGGTCCCTGGTTCACACCCGGGTATGGGCGAGGGGACGGTCTAAAGTTATACTGTTACATCAGGATAAGAGAGGCAGTGATCAGGACAAGAGGCAGTGATTATTAACCTGCACTGGTATTTGGTCAGAGAAAACACAACTGTTTGTGCTTGCCAATTACACCATCGAAAATCAGTGCAACAAACATCTTCATCCTCCACCTCCTCTTCATCCTCCACCCCATCTTCATCCTCCACCTCATCTTCATCCTCACTCCTCAGCTTCATCCTCACTCCTCATCTTCATCCTCCTCATCTTCATCCTCCACCTCCTCATCTTCATCCTCCACCTCCTCTTCATCCTCCACATCCTCTACATCCTCCACCTACTCATCTTCATCCTCCTCCACTTCATCCACCCCCTCTTCCTCTTCATCCTTCTCCTCTTTGTCCTCCACGTCTTCTTCATCCTCATCCACCTCCTCCTCATCATCTTCATCCACCTCGTCCTCCTCTTCATCATCCCCTCCTCCTCATCTTCATCCTCCACCTCCTCTTCATCTTCATACTCCTCCTCATTATCCTCCTTCTCCCATCTTCATCCTCCACCTACTCTTCATCTTCCACCTCCTCTTAATCCTCCACCTCCTCTTCATCATCCACTCCTCTTTATCCTCATACTCATCTTCATCATCTACCTTCTTCTCATCTTCATCCTCCACCTCCTCTTTGTCCTCCACCTCCTCTTCATCCTCCTCCTCATCTTCATCACCCACCTCCTCCTCATCTTCATTCTCCACCTCTTCATCCTCCTCCTCATCTTCATCCGGCTCCTCTTCATCATCCACCTCCTCCTCATCTTCCTCCTCCTCATCTTCATCCTACACCTCTTCATCATCCACCTCATCTTCATCCTACACCTCTTCATCCTCCACCTCCTCTTCATCCTCCACCTCCTCTTCATCATCCTCCTCATCTTCATCATCCACCTCCTCCTCATCTTCATCCTCCTCCTCCTCATCTTCATCCTCCTCATCCTTCTTTCTCCTCATTTTCATCCTCATATTCATCCTCCTCCTTGTCTTCATCCTCCTCCTCATCTTCATCCTCCTCATTATCATCATCCTCCTCCTCCTCCTCATCTTCATCTTCCTCCTCATTTTCATCCTCATCGTTATCTTCTTTGTTCATCATCTATAACTACCACCACTAAACAGGTTCTTTGTTCACTCTGTCCACCTACCTGCCCCCTACCTGCGCCCCTACTTCCCCCTACCTTCCCCCTACATGCCCTTACCTTCCCCTATACCTTCCCCCTACCTGTCCCCAACCTGCCCCCATACCTGCCCCGCTTACCTGCTTCCTTACCTGTCCCCCTACCTGCCCCCTACCTGCCACCTTTCCCCCTACCTGTCCCCCTACCTGTCCCCCTACCTTTCCCCTACCTTTCCCCCTACCTGCCCCCTACCTGCCCCCTACCTTTTCCCCTACCTGTCCCCTACCTGCCCCCATACCTGCCCCCTTCCTGCCCCCTACCTTTCCCCTACCTGTCCCCCTACCTGCCCCCCCGACCTGCCCCCTACCTTCCCCTTACCTGCTCCCCTACCTGTTCCCAACCTCCCCCTACCTGCCCCCTACCTTGTCCCCTACCTGCCCTGTACCTATCCCACTACCTAACCCCTACCTTCCCCACAACCTGTCTCCTACATTCCCTCTACCTGCCCCCTACCTGTCCCCTACATTCCCCCTACCTGCCCCCTACATGTCCCCTTTCTGACTCCCTACCTTCCCCCACACATGTCCCCTACCATCCCCCTACCTACCCATTTTCTTCCCCCTTACCAGCCCCCACCTCCCCGTAGCTGCTCCCTACCTGCCCCCAACCTTGCAGTCTGGTTTTCCATGTGGCTTCTGACTCCTGAGAAACTGAACCACTTCTCTAATCACTTCTGGCCTGTACAGTACAGCTGAGAGTGGGAAAGGTAAAACTGCCTGAATAAAATAATCAACTTTTCCTGTCTGAAAACGTGGTTCTTGATGTACATAATTGGGGGTGTCGGGGTGTGTGACAGCTTGTTCCCCTTAGAGCTCAACCAACCAGGAGAGCTTTGATGTGCTTCCTAAGTGTATGAAGACTAACTGGGGCTAATCAATTGTAGTATCTGGGGACTGTCTGGTGATAACCAAGGGTAGTATCTGGGGACTGACTGGTGATAACCAAGGGTATGATCTGGGGACTGACTGGTGATAACCAAGGGTAGTATCTGGGGACTGACTGGTGATAACCAAGGGTAGTATCTGGGGACTGACTGGTGATAACCAAGGGTATGATCTGGGGACTGACTGGTGATAACCAAGGGTAGTATCTGGGGACTGACTGGTAGTATCTGGGGTAGTAAAGGGTAGTGTCTGGGGACTGACTGGGGTAGTAAAGGGTAGTGTCTGGGGACTGACTGGGGTGGTAAAGGGTAGTGTCTGGGGACTGACTGGGGTAGTAAAGGGTAGTGTCTGGGGACTGACTGGGGTGGTAAAGGGGGTCTGGGGTGTCTGGGGACTGACTGGGGTGGTAAAGGGTAGTGTCTGGGGACTGACTGGGGTGGTAAAGGGTAGTGTCTGGGGACTGACTGGGGTGTTAAAGGTGCAGAAATCAACCCACCTGGTTATGCTCAGACGCTCAACCCCACATATGGGCCCAATCAGGACTTCCTGTCCCCCAGGGCCAGCTTCCCAGAGATATGACCCAATTATATATACTGCTGTGTTTGATCCTCTGAGAAATGGAACCATTTGAAACCTTGAGGTTGACTGTACTTTTAATGGACCTCTTTGGCTCTGGGCACTAAATCACTTGTAAATATTTTTCTCTGATGAAACAATGCTACTCATTGTAAGAGCATGGCATATTTTGACACAACCGCATTACTCCAGTGAAGGATTTTTGGGGTCAGACTCCACCTTGGAACTGAATGGTACTGAGCAGGGGATCCCCAACACAGGGAGAAGCAGACCTGGATGGGAAACGGGAAGATTAATCCCTCCCTTGTTTCTGGAAGATGGAGGTGAGGATTCTGGAACGCTGACGTGAAATTCCGACCTCACGGCCTCACGGCAGATACAGAGAGGGACACTGATCCATGAACAAGTGTGTGTGTGTGTATACACGTTTGAATGCGAGAGGGTGTGTGTGTGTGTATGTGGGGGGAGGGGGTTCTCACCCAAAGGCCCCTACTGGACTCTGGCCCACATGAAGCGTGTGGTCCACAGTTTTCCCTTATTGAGTTATTTGAGAATTTTATAGCTTTAGAGAAATAACAAGTTTCCCCCATATCCATGGTAACAGCAACGTCATTATAATCAACAGTGACTTTAGGCAGCGCACTTGATCTTCTCTCTGCTGGACTTCAATTTTCCATGTTCAGCTTCAGTTTTCTGAACGTTCAAGTTTTCTAACAAGGTTTTGGATATCATGTGGCCAGAAATTCCTGCCACGGACCAGAAATATGTCTAACCCTTCTCCAGTATCCCTCCTCTACCCACTCTGTTAATTCTCCTCCTCTACCCACTCTGTTAATTCTCCTCCTCTACCCACTCTGTTAATTCTCCTCCTCTACCCACTCTGTTAATTCTCCTCCTCTACCCACTCTGTTAATTCTCCTCCTCTACCCACTCTGTTAATTCTCCTCCTCTACCCACTCTGTTAATTCTCCTCCTCTACCCACTCTGTTAATTCTCCTCCTCTACCCACTCTGTTAATTCTCCTCCTCTACCCACTCTGTTAATTCTCCTCCTCTACCCACTCTGTTAATTCTCCTCTACCCACTCTGTTACTTCCCCCTCCTTTTTTATATACAGTGCCTTGCGAAAGTATTCGGCCCCCTTGAACTTTGCGACCTTTTGCCACATTTCAGGCTTCAAACATAAAGATATAAAACTGTATTTTTTTGTGAAGAATCAACAACAAGTGGGACACAATCATGAAGTGAAACGACATTTATTGGATATTTCAAGCTTTTTTAACAAATCAAAAACTGAAAAATTGGGCGTGCAAAATTATTCAGCCCCTTTACTTTCACTGCAGCAAACTCTCTCCAGAAGTTCAGTGAGGATCTCTGAATGATCCAATGTTGACCTAAATGACTAATGATGACAAATACAATCCACCTGTGTGTAATCAAGTCTCCATATAAATGCACCTGCACTGTGATAGTCTCAGAGGTCCGTTAAAAGCGCAGAGAGCATCATGAAGAACAAGGAACACACCAGGCAGGTCCGAGATACTGTTGTGAAGAAGTTTAAAGCCGGATTTGGATACAAAAAGATTTCCCAAGCTTTAAACATCCCAAGGAGCACTGTGCAAGCGATAATATTGAAATGGAAGGAGTATCAGACCACTGCAAATCTACCAAGACCTGGCCGTCCCTCTAAACTTTCAGCTCATACAAGGAGAAGACTGATCAGAGATGCAGCCAAGAGGCCCATGATCACTCTGGATGAACTGCAGAGATCTACAGCTGAGGTGGGAGACTCTGTCCATAGGACAACAATCAGTCGTATATTGCACAAATCTGGCCTTTATGGAAGAGTGACAAGAAGAAAGCCATTTCTTAAAGATATCCATAAAAAGTGTTGTTTAAAGTTTGCCACAAGCCACCTGGGAGACACACCAAACATGTGGAAGAAGGTGCTCTGGTCAGATGAAACCAAAATTGAACTTTTTGGCAACAATGCAAAATGTTATGTTTGGCGTAAAAGCAACACAGCTCATCACCCTGAACACACCATCCCCACTGTCAAACATGGTGGTGGCAGCATCATGGTTTGGGCCTGCTTTTCTTCAGCAGGGACAGGGAAGATGGTTAAAATTGATGGGAAGATGGATGGAGCCAAATACAGGACCATTCTGGAAGAAAACCTGATGGAGTCTGCAAAAGACCTGAGACTGGGACGGAGATTTGTCTTCCAACAAGACAATGATCCAAAACATAAAGCAAAATCTACAATGGAATGGTTCAAAAATAAACATATCCAGGTGTTAGAATGGCCAAGTCAAAGTCCAGACCTGAATCCAATCGAGAATCTGTGGAAAGAACTGAAAACTGCTGTTCACAAATGCTCTCCATCCAACCTCACTGAGCTCGAGCTGTTTTGCAAGGAGGAATGGGAAAGAATTTCAGTCTCTCGATGTGCAAAACTGATAGAGACATACCCCAAGCGACTTACAGCTGTAATCGCAGCAAAAGGTGGCGCTACAAAGTATTAACTTAAGGGGGCTGAATCATTTTGCACGCCCAATTTTTCAGTTTTTGATTTGTTAAAAAAGTTTGAAATATCCAATAAATGTCGTTCCACTTCATGATTGTGTCCCACTTGTTGTTGATTCTTCACAAAAAAATACAGTTTTATATCTTTATGTTTGAAGCCTGAAATGTGGCAAAAGGTCGCAAAGTTCAATGGGGGCCGAATACTTTCGCAAGGCACTGTATGTATTTATTTATTTCACCTTTATTTAACCAGGTAGGTCAGTTGAGAACAAGTTCTCATTTACAACTGCGACCTGGCCAAGATAAAGCAAAGCAGTGCGACACAATACAACACATAGTTACAGATGGGATAAACAAACGTGCAATCAATAACACAATAGAAAATCTGTATGCATTGTATGCAAATGAAGTAAGGAGGTAAAGCAATAAATAGGCTATTAGTGGCGAAGTAATTACAATTTAACAATTTACACTGGAGTGATAGATGTGCAGATGAGGATGTGCAAGTAGAAATACTATTTTTTCCAATGGTCACTGCACGGCTCTGGCATCCCCCACAACCCTAACCCTGCATCCCACAACCCTAACTATATACCTGGCATCCCCACAAAACTAAACCTGGCATCCCCACAACCCTAACCCTGACATCCCCATAACCCTAACCCTGATCCTAGCATCCCCATAACCCTAATACTAAACCCTGGCATCCCCACAATCCTAACCCTAACCCTGGCATCCCCATAACCCAGACCCTGGCATCCCCATAACCCTAACCCTGGCATCCCCATAACCCTGACCATGGCATCCCCATAACCCTATCCATGGCATCCCCATAACCCTATCCATGGCATCCCCATAACCCTAACCCTATCCCTGGCATCCCCATAACCCTAACCCTAACCATGGCACCCCCATAACCCCAACCCTAGCCCTGGCATCCCCATAACCCTAACCCTATCCATGGCATCCCCATAACACTAACCCTATCCATGGAATCCCCATAACCCTAACCCAGACCCTGGCATCGCCATAACCCTGACCCTGGCAACCCCATAACCCAGACCCTATCCTTGGCATCCCCATAACCCTGACCCTGGCAACCCCATAACCCTGACCCTGGCATCCCCATAACCTGGACCCTGACCCTGGCATCCCCATAACCCTAACCCTATCCCTGGCATCCCCATAACCCTGACCCTGGCAACCCCATAACCCTGACCCTGGCATCCCCATAACCCAGACCCTGACCCTGGCATCCCCATAACCCTAACCCTATCCATGACATCCCCATAACCCTAACCCTATCCATGGCATCCCCATAAACCTAACCCAGTCCCTGGCATCACATAGATCTGTTTCGTCAGACAGAGCTACACAACTCTAAATGTGTCTTAAGATTGAGTTCTAATTCACCTGCTCAGACAATGTAATAGACCTGACACATTGCTATAGCATATGATGTGGTTAGCTGATATGTAAAATACCTATCCAGGCGTAGTAAGTTCAGGCATGTGTCAACAACACTTGGGACAGCGGAATGCACCCTATGTGTTGAAGTTAGATGGGGAGCTGTGTATAGCATGGCCTGACAGACTGGCTGCCATAACAAACACCCCCTTGGCTCCTGTGATCTGGACCAAGTGCAGGACAAACATCAAACATTCTGCTTCGTGGAAAACTGACTGAACTTCAAAGGAGTCAAGCTGATTAGAGTTAAGTGACAATGAGTTAGAGATGAGAGGAGGTCTTGAATGGGGCTCTATACTCACAGTGGAGAGATGACAAGGCTGTAAATTATCTGAGAGTTTATATTACCATCTAGCCATGAAGAAAAAAATAGCAATAATGATTTGAACTCTCTACACATTCCTTAACCATTTTCCTAATCTTTCTCCAAACCAGACAACATCTGGAGGATTGTCACCTCTCCCGTGTTTCATCCTGGTGATTGCGTCTGGCTCTCCACCAGAAACGTCCCTTCTCAGCCGGCCCTGCCGGAATCTGAGCCCCGATTTTGTGGGGCCCAACCCTCCTCCAGAGGGTTAATAAATGAACTTACCATTTACAACACCCCAACAACTACCAGATCTCAGACTCTTTTCATGTTTCCCCCCTCAGGCCGGTGGTTCCTGGTCCTCATGCTGATGCTGTACCCCGCGACACCCCTCTGCCTCCGCTGGACATCGATGGGTCCCCTGCCTATGCCGTCAGGTCTCTACTGGACTCCTGATGTTGTGGGGGTCGGCTTCAGGATTTATTTATTTTTTGGGGGGGGGGGGGGTACTGTCATGCCTACTCCCGTTCCCTCTCTCCAGTGCTTGACGTCGCCGGTCTCCTAAACACTGCCGGTTCTTGCAACCATCATTACACACACCTGCTCCCCATCATTACACACACCTGCTCCCCATCATATTACACACCTGCTCCCCATCATTACACACACCTGCTCCCCATCATTACACACCTGCTCCCCATCATTACACACACCTGCTCCCCATCATTACACACCTGCTCCCCATCATTACGCACACCTGCTCCCCATCATTACGCACACCTGCTCCCCATCATTACACACACCTGCTCCCCATCATTACGCACACCTGCTCCCCATCATTACGCACACCTGGACTTCTTCAGTACCTTGATTACTTCCCCTTTACTTAGCCCTCAGTAGCCTCAGTCTTCGGGCAGTATTGGTTATGTTCACGTTCAGTACACTTCTGCTGTTTTGTTTATCTGCCTTATTCTTATTATTAAACTTTCTTCACCTGCTTCCTGACTCCCAGCGTATACGTTACAGGGGTTGAGTTAAGGTATAGTGGGTGAGGGGTTGTTTGGTGGGCAGATCTTAGGTCATCAGAGGGACTTGGGCCTTCAGTCAGAGAGTATGATAGAACATCAACAGTGCTGGTCTCTGCTACAGAGAGGCCAAACAGGTTCCGTCTTCCCCTGCCTGTGATGTGCAATCCCTGGGACCAGGACCCCTGCTGTTCCCTGCGCTGGAGATAGACATCTCAGATGGAAAGCTGGGTTGGGGATAGGGGAGATGGGGACAGGGCTGTACCTAGAATAGAAGCTCTACAGGTGGTATAAGTTCACCTTAAATGACAAAGATTGATAAACAAAGTCATTGGTGTTTTTTTTAAGGATTCAGTTTGACTAGTCTACTTTTGTCACGAAGAGCCACTGTCCTCCCACACACCCTCTGAAACAATAGAGTTCACTTTTCAGAAGCTTGTTGTAAAATCCTTTTTAAAAAACTGCAGTTATTTGACATCGGCCCTTCTCTCAATTGAACTTTGAGAACAGGAACGAATGGGAAAATCACATGTTTAGGTTCCCTCTTTATTATCCACGATGGAAGATAAACTCTGCAAACACAGAATTGAAAAAAAATACACAAACACTCCAACTCAGTACCTTGTGGTTAGAGTGCCCACCCTGACACTGGAAGGTTGTGAGTTCAATCCCTGATCGAGTCATACCAAAGACTATAAAAATGGGACCTGATGCGTTTCTGCTTGGCGCTCAGCATTAAGGAGATTACATTGGGGGGTGAGGCCCTGCAATAGACTAGTGTCCTGTCCAGGGGGTAAGGCCCTGCAATAGACTAGGTCCCAGGGGTAAGGCCCTGCCTAGGGTCCTGGGGTAAGGCCCTGCAATAGACTAGTGTCCTGTCCAGGGGTAAGGCCCTGCAATAGACTAGTGTCCTGTCCAGGGGTAATGCCCTGCAATAGACTAGGGTCCTGTCCAGGGGTAAGGGGTAGTGTCCTGTCCATAAGGCCCTGCAATAGACTAGGGTCCTGTCCAGTGTCCTGGGGGTAAGGCCCTGCAATAGACTAGGGTCCTGTCCAGGGGTAATGCCCTGCAATAGACTAGGGTCCTGTCCAGGGGGTAAGGCCCTGCAATAGACTAGGGTCCTGTCCAGGGGGTAAGGCCCTGCAATAGACTAGTGTCCTGTCCAGGGGGTAAGGCCCTGCAATAGACTAGCGTCCTGTCCAGGGGTAAGGCCCTGCGATAGACTAGCGTCCTGTCCAGGGGTAAGGCCCTGCGATAGACTAGCGTCCTGTCCAGGGGGTAAGGCCCTGCGATAGACTAGTGTCCTGTCCAGGGGGTAAGGCCCTGCAATAGACTAGCGTCCTGTCCAGGGGTAAGGCCCTGCGATAGACTAGCGTCCTGTCCAGGGGGTAAGGCCCTGCGATAGAATAGTGTCCTGTCCAGGGGGTAAGGCCCTGTGATAGACTAGTGTCCCTTCCAGGGGGTAAGGCCCTGCAATAGACTAGTGTCCTGTCCAGGGGGTGTAGTTGTACATCAAGCTGCCTCACGCTACAGAAACAGGAGATGGACCTCTGCTCCTATGAGCTGTTCTGGCTCACACCAACCCTCCAAACCAAACCATGCAAGGTTACTGACCAACATAATATGTGGGCATTTGATTGAATGAATGATGAATGGGCTTCAGCAACGTGGTACCACATAAGACATGGATATTTAGTTGCAGATGACATATTAACCAGTTAACTAGGGGCGGCAGGGTAGCCTAGTGGTTAGAGCGTTGGACTAGTAACCGGAAGGTTTAAGGTTCAAACCCCTGAGCTGACAAGGTACAAATCTGTCATTCTGCCCCTGAACAGGCAGTTAACCCACTGTTCCCAGGCCGTCATTGAAAATAAGAATTTGTTCTTAACTGACTTGCCTGGTTAAATAAAGGTAATTAAAAAAAATAATTAAACTCGGTGTGATTGTCTTCTAGTACACACATACAGGAAGTTTCTCCTGAGCACAGAGCAGTGGCTCACATTCCAAAGGTTACAGAGGAGAATTCCCTGTTGCCCCATCCCAGTTACTGACGTATCTCACTGCTCCAGACTGTCTATGGAAAATACTCTATAGATGCCATATTTTTTTACCCTCCTCACTTCAGCACCAACCAGTGAGGTCCTCTATGAATGCCTATTAAGCATGCTAGTAGATACCATAGACCTCCAGTCAATCCTCTGTTGCTAGTTGGGATTGGCTAGCGAAACTACCTACAGTGGGGAGAACAAGTATTTGATACACTGCCGATTTTGCAGGTTTTCCTACTTACAAAGCCTGTAGAGGGCTGTAATTTTTTAAATCATAGGTACACTTCAACTGTGAGAGACGGAATCTAAAACAAAAATCCAGAAAATCACGTTGTATGATTTTTAAGTAATTAATTAGCATTTTATTGCATTTTATTGCAGTGCATCAAATACTTGTTCTCCCCACTGTATATACTGGACACAGAGACATAAAAATGGTATTCACGAGTTCATCTGACTCTGGGGAAGTAGAAAAATTGCCTCGTTGCCAAAATCGCGAAAAATCCTTTCAAGAGAACGACGGCCATGGTGAATTAGCCACCTAAAGTCGATTAACACACTGGTGGGTCAATCTAAGTAACATAATAAAATAATCCCCATCAAAATCCTAGAGATGCGCCTCAATCCACATCTGAGGTGAAAGGTGACAGAGCCAGAGTGGCGTTTGTCAGACCAGGAGACATCCCATCTGAGGTGAAAGGTGACAGAGCTCTAGTGGTGTTTGTCAGACCAGGAGACATCCCATCTGAGGTGAAAGGTGACAGAGCCAGAGTGGTGTTTGTCAGACCAGGAGACATCCCATCTGAGGTGAAAGGTGACAGAGCTCTAGTGGCGTTTGTCAGACCAGGAGACATCCCATCTGAGGTGAAAGGTGACAGAGCCAGAGTGGTGTTTGTCAGACCAGGAGACATCCCATCTGAGGTGAAAGGTGACAGAGCCAGAGTGGTGTTTGTCAGACCATGAGACATCCCATCTGAGGTGAAAGGTGACAGAGCCAGAGTGGTGTTTGTCAGACCAGGAGACATCCCATCTGAGGTGAAAGGTGACAGAGCCAGGGTGGTGTTTGTCAGACCAGGAGACATCCCATCTGAGGTGAAAGGTGACAGAGCCAGAGTGGTGTTTGTCAGACAATGAGACATCCCATCTGAGGTGAAAGGTGACAGAGCCAGAGTGGTGTTTGTCAGACCATGAGACATGCCGAAATATTGGTCTTCTCACGAAAACGTTTGTAAAGTCCAAACTATTATGACTACTCCACGGAAAGGGTGGACTATCACAAACACGATGGTGTTCTCCGTTTAGCTCAGCAACCCTCACAGGTGTCATTGGACTTGTCTGAAGGTAATCGGTACCGGTCTAAAAAAATAGATATGAAAGTACAATGTAAAGGTAGTTTAGTTCAAACCAAAAAGAGATGTTACATTTTTGTGCAAAAACACAAACACTTCTTAATTTAGCTGTGTTATATCTCCTAGATATATAGTAGATATAGGAAAATATAAATATAATAAATATATAGGAAAAACACTTTTAACCATGATTCCTTATGATTTATTTTTGGCCTTTTATTTTATGTTATGTGATGTTCAATGCATTTCTATGAGCTATAGTAGAAAGGCTAAAATCTATATTTTATCAAATCATTATTGTATATATCTTTTTTTTTATACCTACAGGGGTCCTAAAATTCAAAATCAAATAGCTAAATGATTCATGGTATGACCCCCCCCAATGTTCTTGTTTGTTGACTGTTGTGAAGGCATTAGAGTTGAGGTCAACGGGAGCTGTGAAGTTTTAAAAGCGTATCATTAAAAGTTACACTTGATTGCTCCAATTTACTCTGAAATAGTTTATTTGTAATGCCTTAGAACAGATTGCATTGACCCATTTTTTCCAAAAGGAGCAATCCAGCTAGCTAGGCGAACGCTGTACAAACTTTTTAGTCGGTGATACAAAGAGTGAGATTCAGAGATGACATTAACAGTCACATGTACAAGGTATAATAGTCACATGTACAGGGTTTAACAGTCACATGTACAGGGTTTAATAGTCACATGTACAGGGTTTAACAGTCACATGTACAGGGTTTAATAGTCACATGTACAGGGTTTAATAGTCACATGTACAGGGTTTAATAGTCACATGTACAGGGTTTAATAGTCACATGTACAGGGTTTAATAGTCACATGTACAGGGTTTAATAGTCACATGTACAGGGTTTAATAGTCACATGTACAAGGTATAATAGTCACATGTACAGGGTTTAATAGTCACATGTACAGGTATAATAGTCACATGTACAGGGTTTAATAGTCACATGTACAGGGTTTAATAGTCACATGTACAAGGTATAATAGTCACATGTACAAGGTATAATAGTCACATGTACAGGGTTTAATAGTCACATGTACAGGGTTTAATAGTCACATGTACAGGGTTTAATAGTCACATGTACAAGGTATAATAGTCACATGTACAAGGTATAATAGTCACATGTACAGGGTATAATAGTCACATGTACAGGGTATAATAGTCACATGTACAGGGTTTAATAGTCACATGTACAGGGTATAATAGTCACATGTACAGGGTTTAATAGTCACATGTACAGGGTTTAATAGTCACATGTACAGGGTTTAATAGTCACATGTACAGGGTTTAACAGTCACATGTACAGGGTTTAATAGTCACATGTACAGGTATAATAGTCACATGTACAGGGTTTAATAGTCACATGTACAGGGTTTAATAGTCACATGTACAGGGTTTAATAGTCACATGTACAAGGTATAATAGTCACATGTACAGGGTTTAATAGTCACATGTACAGGGTATAATAGTCACATGTACAGGGTTTAATAGTCACATGTACAGGGTTTAACAGTCACATGTACAAGGTATAATAGTCACATGTACAGGGTTTAACAGTCACATGTACAGGGTTTAATAGTCACATGTACAGGGTTTAATAGTCACATGTACAGGGTTTAATAGTCACATGTACAGGGTTTAATAGTCACATGTACAGGGTTTAATAGTCACATGTACAGGGTTTAATAGTCACATGTACAGGGTTTAATAGTCACATGTACAGGGTTTAATAGTCACATGTACAGGGGTGGAGGTGTGACTGCAGGGTTCAGTGAATATCTTAGGCTCCAGCATGCAGGACTATGTGAAATAAATAATTAAAATGGTCATATAAAACAACAATATAAATGAAAATATACAATATAAAAATAAATATATAATATGAATATGAATATAAATATACAACATGAATATAAATTACAATAAAAATATAAATATTCAATATAAATATAAATATACAATATGAATATAAATAGCACTATAAACATCCTAACTGTAGCAGGTAGCAGTGATTTGTAAATAAATGTCTATTGGGGTAGCGGGAGAGACAAAGATTGTTGAGGCGGTATAAAAATAAGCATGACAATTGATGGGAGGGGGCAGCATGAATATAAATTACAATAAAAATATAAATGATTCAATATAAATATAAGCATGACAATTGAGGGGGTGGCAGCATGACAACTGAGCAGGGGGGCAGATTTGTAAATAAATGATTGGGGTGGCAGCATGACAATGGTGAGGGGCGGTGGCATCATGACAATTGAGGGGGGGCAGCATGACAATTGAGGGGGGCAGTATGACAATTGAGGGGGGTGGCAGCATGACAATTGAGGGGGGGGTGGCAGCATGACAATTGAAGGGGGGGCATGACAATTGAGGGGGGGGCAGCATGACAATTGGGGGGGCAGCATGACAATTGAGGGGGTGGCAGCATGACAATTGAGGGGGTGGCAGCATGACAATTGAAGGGGGGGGGCATGACAATTGAGGGGGGGCAGCATGACAATTGAGGGGGGGGGGGGGCAGCATGACAATTGAGGGGGGGGCAGCATGACAATTGAGGGGGCAGCATGACAATTGAGGGGGTGGCAGCATGACAATTGAGGGGGTGGCAGCATGACAATTGAGGGGGGCAGCATGACAATTGAGGGGGTGGCAGCATGACAATTGAGGGGGGCAGCATGACAATTGAGGGGGGACCAAGTGAAATAAAAACAATACAAATGATTATTTATAATAAATAATAAATGATACACATACAGTACTGCCTGTGTCTGAGTGATGGAAGCAGGAAGAACAGGGAGTGGTTAACGGGGTCCCTGATGATCTTCTTGGCCTTCCTGACACCTGGTGTTGTAGGTGTCCTGTAGGGCAGGCAGTGTGCACCTAATGGTGCGTTTCGGCTGCACGTCTCAGCCTATGAAGAGCCTTGCGGTCCACGGGAGGTGGAGTTTACGTACCAGGCTGTGATGCAGCCCGACAGTATGCTCTCGATGGTGCTCCTGTAGAACACAGTGAGGGGGTCCTTGGGGACAGACTGCATTTCTTCAGCATCCTGAGGTTGAAGAGTCGTTGTCGTGCCTTCTTCACCGTGGTGTCCATGTGGTTAGACCATTCCAGCTTCTCGGAGACGTGTACGCCGAGGAATTTGAAGTTATTGACCGTCTCCACGGCGGCCCCGTTGATGAGGATGGGGGGGGTGTCCAGCCTGGTTCCTCCTGAAGTCCACAACGAGCTCCTTTGTTTTGGTAACGTTGAGGGAGAAGTTGTTTACCTGGCACCACGCCGTCAGAGTGCCTCACACCTCCCTGTAGGCTGTCTGGTCATCGTTGGTATCAGGCCTACTAATGTCGTGTCATCAGTGAACTTGAAGGAGTTGGAGCTGTGTGAGACCAGTCGTGGGTATACAGAGCCATTATTGCAAGGCACTCCATTCCATCTCATATTGCTAAAATGAACAGCAAACCTGGTTTCAAAAAACAGATAAAGCAACACCTCGTGGCACAACGCCTCTCCTCTATTTGACCTAGATAGTTTGTATGTATGTATTGATACGTAGGTTACTTGTGCCTTTTAAAAAATGTATGTAGTTCTGTCCTTGAGCTGTTCTTGTCTATTAATGTTCTGTATTATGTCATGTTTCATGTTCTGTGTGGAGCCCAGGAAGAGTAGCTGCTGCTTTTACAACAGCTAATGGGGATCCTGATAAAATAACTAGAATACAGGAAATACTGGAGGAGATGCACCCTTGTGGGGCCCCCATGTTAAGAATCAGTGCCTACCTTAGGGCAGCCCATCAGGAAGTCCAGGATCCAGTTACATAGGGAGGAGTTCAGACCCAGGCACTATGCTATTATATTATTTTTAGGAATCCGGTGACTGAGTCTGCGTATTCATTGATGTTATCTCCCGAGGCAACCCGGAACATATTCCAGTCCATGTGATCAAAACAGTCTTGGAGCGTCAATTCAACGCTGTACAGACCTGACCACCGGAACTTCCCATTCAAGTTTTTGTTTGTAGGCGGGAAGATGAAGAAAGATGGAGTCATGGTCGGATTTGCCGAAGAAGGACGGGAGAGGGCCTTATACCCGTGTCGAAAAGACGTGTAGCAGTGGTCAAGAGTAGAATTTCCACAAATTAGACAGTCGATGTGTTGGTAATAATTTGGGAGCTCGGTTCTCAAATTACTTTTGCTGAAGTCCCCGCAACAATGAACGCTGCCTCTGAGAATGCAGTCTCCAGTTTGTTCAGGGTCAATTGAAATACAACAATGAAGATCTTTGAGAGCCTTTTTGGTGTCGGTCTGAGGCGCCACGGCGATAATCCCTGAGAACTCTTTTGGGAAGGTAAAAAGAGCAACGAGTCGTGGGAGCAGAACCTCTCAGGTTCCTGTACGTTTCCTTCGTTGCACCATGTGTTGTTGGTCATAAAGCAGAACCCCCACCACCTTTGTTCTTGGCAGAGAGAGCCTACTTCCTATCTGCTAGAAAACTGTAAAACCCACTGGTTATATATAATCAGTCTGGATCTCGGAGGAAAGACAAGTCTCAGAAAAACAGAGTATGTTGCAGGATCTGATGTCCCTCTGGAACATCCCAGCGTAGGGAGAGAAGCTATAAAGCTTGGGAGCGTAAACCAGATGCCACAATAAACCCTCCACCTACAGGGAACAGAGGTGCTGTTCCTAATGACCCACCCCCTACCCCCCTCCTCTACAGGGAACAGAGGTGCTGTTCCTAATGACCCCCCACCACCCCCTCCTCTACAGGGAACAGAGGTGCTGTTCCTAATGACCCCCACCCCCACCCCCCTCCTCTACAGGGATCAGAGGTGCTGTTCCTAATGACCCACCCTACCCCCTCCTCTACAGGGAACACAGGTGCTGTTCCTAATGACCCCCCCTGACCCCCTCCTCTACAGGGATCAGAGGTGCTGTTCCTAATGACCCACCCTACCCCCTCCTCTACAGGGAACAGAGGTGCTGTTCCTAATGACCCCCCCTACCCCCTCCTCTACAGAGAACAGAGGTGCTGTTCCTTTAGAACCCCCCCCTACAGAGAACAGAGGTGCTGTTCCCCCCCTCCTCTACAGGGAACAGAGGTGCTTTCCTAATGACCCCTCCCTCCTAATTACCTCCGAACAGTGAGCAACAAAAACTGCTTTGGGACAAAACCCATAGCCTCCAACCTCATAGTGGCCTGGCTGAAGACCCTATTCCAACTACGTGGACCTCTGGGAGCTATATTCTTAGAAACTGCTCAAAATTGACCCCTTTGATCACAACTCAAAACAAGTCAACCACGTTGCTTCAGTTAGCTCAATTAGCTTCACATTGGACGAAACAGGACAACATACAGGACAAGAAACACGTTCCATCTTTGGTTTAATTTCATCTCCCGGGTTCATTTACACCTCTAAGCACCAATTCATTTCCACAAAGTCGTTATTAGCTACAAACGGCATAAATATATTATTACATGAAACCAATAATGCATAATAATTGTATTTACGTTGAGAAACAGTTCGTATAATGCCACTGAATACTGTGTAAATTATAATTTCACACCCATAAAAGTTGGTATTAATGCCCATTAAATCATAACAGAGGAGATAGGGATTAACATGACAAACTAACAAAGCTCATTCAAAAAGATCCACATTTGCAAATGTGAGAAATGTATTATGAAAACCTGTATGATAATCCAGTGTAAAATGTATATGAGAAATATATATTTGGCAGTCCATAAAAATATACTGCCTGTATATAAACAAGCAGTAAAGTCAGAATAGGTAGAAACATTCTCATAATAGTTATGTTTATCTCTCTCTGTTATTGCAGCAAATCAGTCACTAAACAACCAAAAAAGAGACATTGAGGCGGTGTCCAGAGGGAACGTAGTGAGTGAGTTTCTCTGTCTTCCTCTCTCTCCATAGGTTGTAACAGTATAGTGTTGGGTCAGAACTGTCAACATGTAGCCTCACTGTCAGACCCAGTCTCTAGACCCTTTAAAAACATCTAGCCTCACTGTCAGACCCAGTCTCTAGACCCTTTAAAAACTTTTAGCCTCACTGTCAGACCCAGTCTCTAGACCCTTTAAAAACACTTAGCCTCACTGTCAGACCCAGTCTCTAGACCCTTTAAAAACATCGAGCCTCACTGTCAGACCCAGTCTCTAGACCCTTTAAAAACACTTAGCCTCACTGTCAGACCCAGTCTCTAGACCCTTTAAAAACACTTAGCCTCACTGTCAGACCCAGTCTCTAGACCCTTTAAAAACATCTAGCCTCACTGTCAGACCCAGTCTCTAGACCCTTTAAAAAACAAAAACAAAAGAGAACCAGTGGTGAGTTTCCAGACCTCTGACTATGTTACAATAAGAATAACAGCTAGTCCGTCTTTTTTGGAAAATAACAGATCTTTTTCTGTACAGTTTCCCTTTCTTCTAGTTCCCTCCTCTGTTCCCTCCTCCTTTCCCTCCTCCTCCTCCTCCTCTCAATAATCCGGTTCTGCTCTTGGCTGATTGATGTGAGCTGTACCGTGGTCAAACTATTCCACAAACCCCGCTCCTCACAAGTCCACATGTGGAAAACAGTCTGTCCTGACATTGTACATTATAGGACACTCTGTAAAGTTTCTGTGTCTGTTTAGAGTTTATAGTCCAGGGGTTCATATTCCCCTTTAGTCAGTGCTGGTCCTCACAGCACACGCATATACGTGACCCGTGAGTCCGTGCCCAGGTGGTTTTTGGCCAGGCACTTGTAGGTGCCAGAATCTGCTGTGGTGGGTCTCTGGATGATCAGCGTGCCCTGTGGGTGGAGCAGCTCGCTGCCCGTGGGCCGCCCTTTCCCTGCCGTGGAGAGCACAGAGCGGTCAGGAAGCTCCCAGGTAATCTCTGGCTTTGGGATCCCGATGGCGGCACAGTTGAGTTGGATGGGCGCCCCCGCCACCGACCTCACGGTGGGAGGGGGTCCCGCGGTGATGCGGGGAGGGTAGGCGATGATGATGACCTGCACTGTGAGAACCGCCTCGCCAGCGTCGTTCCCGGCCCGACACACGTAGTTTCCCCGGTCGTGGAGGGTGGTGTCCCTGACAACCAAGGTCCCATTCTCCATCAGCTGGTGGCGTCCATGGACCTGAGGCCTGACCAGGGTGTGGCCTCCAGGGATGGTCCAGTAGATGCTGGGTCTGGGGCTGCCATCAGCCAGGCAGTGGAGGAACAGAGGGTCCCCAGACACACTGCGTATGATCCCTCTGGGCCTGGTGAGGATTAAAGGTTTCTGGCCCACCTCCAGAACTATCAGTTTCTCAATGTAGCCCACGGAGTTCTTAGCGGCACAGCGGTACTTCCCAGCATCCTCCTTCGTGGGGTTGTAGATGACGAAGGTTCCGTCGTTGCCTAGGTGTTGGCGCGAGCCCCGGTCGGGGCTGCCAGTGAAGCGAGTCCCATTAGGCAGCAGCCAGATGATCTCTGGTGTGGGGTGACCATCTGCAGAACAGTTCAGCACCGTGGTCTTGCCCATGCGGGTCACCACCTTCTCATTGAAGGGGTTCTTGAAGATGGGCCGTTGGAGCATGTCAGTGACCTCCAGCTGTACCACCATCACCGCCTCCCCTCCGTCGTTCCTTGCCATGCAGATGAACTCCGCCATGTCCGTCGGACGGACGTTCCGGAATTCCAGCGTTCCGTTGTGGTGGACAATAATTCTGCTGCCGAAATACGGAGCATTCAGGAAGATGTTATCCGGCATGATCCAGGTGATCTTCGGAGGTGGGTCTCCAGCGGCCTTGCAGTCTATGAACTTCCTGGAGTACTTAGCAGCCGTGTCTTTCACCACGGTCCTGTTCTGGTAGTAGCCATTGATCACCGGAGGGTTTCCGTCAATATCCAGCTTGTAAACCTTGCTGTCATCCCCGGCGGTGTTGCGAGCCATGCACACATACTCACCAGCATCCCTAAGCTTAACGTCCCGGATATCGAGAGACCCGTTGACGTGCATCAGATAGCGTTCGTTGGAGGCTGCGATCATGTCGTTGGTAGGGAGCATCCACAGGATTTTGGGCTTGGGCTCGCCCGTGGCCTCGCAGTCGAAGCGGATGTCACCTCCAGGCTTCACTTGGGCGTAGGTCCGGCTGGGCGTCCGTATCCGTGGCGCTGCCGTCACCACGGTGATGTGGACGTGCATCTCGTCCTTGCCCAGCTGGTTCTCGGCATAGCACGTGTAGTCTCCCTCTTCCGCCATGCCCACCTGTAGACAGACACAGTACCAGCAGTTCAGAGTCGGAGGACTACAAAGACAGAGAAGAAATACATCTAGCAACGTTGAGTTAGCAACGTTGAGTTAGCAACATTGAATTAGCAACATTGAGTTAGCAACATTGAATACAGCCCATTACTCCTAGCAAGCCAATGCATTAACTAATTAGTGTTCAGGTAGATTTCACACCTGGTTGAGATAAAGCGTGCCATTATCAAACAGGATGTATCGACGTGCGCGTCCCCCTCCACTGCTGCTGTCTGCCTGCAGGGCGCTGTTGACCACGGTGCCGTCTGGTAGACCCCAGGAGATCTCTGGCTCCGGGGCTCCAGACGCTTTGCAGTCCACCTTCAGGTCGTTGCCGTAGGGGACCTGCTTCTTGCTGTATGTCTTGGGCTCGATCTTGGCTGGCTTCATGGACACAGTGACCTTCATGAGCTGGAGGTCGTCTCCCACCTTGCTGCGCGCAACACACAGGTAGTCCCCAGCGTCCTTGTCACTCACAGATTCTATGACCAGGGTACCGTTGTCCAGGACCTGGATCCTGTTTCCCATCCTGGATAAAGAGATGCGAAAAATAATTAGGTACATTGGTTCTTTCTTTAAAAGGTACTTCGTACTGCGGCACAGCTTGCTGGGCTGCCGCAGAATTCTATGGCACGTTATTTAAGTGTCAGCCATTTTTGCCATTAATGCTAGTTAGTTCTAGTTTGACCCCCAGAAGCCATCTTTGAGAAGCATTTGACTGTTTTAAAAAATTGGCTGTATTAGAGAATTTAAAACCTTTTTTTGCAAGAACATAGTATATGGGATTGATTTTAAGAAATGTAGCTTCATTAATTTGATTAATATTATTGTGTTTCTATTCCAAGAAAAACGAAACACTTAGGGTTTCCTTTAGGAAAATATGGCACTGTACAACGTGACCGGTCGGGAGGAGTGAAGAGCAAAATAATCTTAAAATTTCCACACCCTAATTGTAGGCTAACCAATACCCAAACGAAGATTCAGTGAGTCATCATTTGTAGATGACAACAAATTAAAAAGAGTTGAGTAGAGAAAGAATGTTGCTTTATATGATATTACTTCCTATTGATTTTACAACAACATACAGAAGTATACTAGGTCATTAACTGGGGGAAATATTCTGTTTTAAACAGCAGCAGTCATGTCATCACATCAACAAAATCTAATGATTTTTCATCCTTGTGGAGCTTACAGTAAATGTCCTCCTGCTTGGTATTTCCATAAATCTCCATAAAACATACATGGAATGTGTCATTCTTACAGGGGCCAGACGGGCTTACAGCCGATCACTCTATTGCACCTGGCAGGGCCAGACGGGCTTAGAGCAGATCACTCTATTTCACCTGGCAGGGCCAGGCTGGCTTAGAGCAGATCACTCTATTTCACCTGGCAGGGCCAGACGGGCTTAGAGCAGATCCCTCTATTTCACCCGGCAGGGCCAGGCTGGCTTAGAGCAGATCACTCTATTTCACCTGGCAGGGCCAGACAGGCTTAGAGCAGATCACTCTATATTTCACCTGGCAGGGCTAGGCGGGCTTACAGCAGATCACTCTACTTTCACCTGGCAGGGCTAGGCGGGCTTACAGCAGATCACTCTATTTCACCTGGCAGGGCTAGGCGGGCTTAGAGCAGATCACTCTATTTCACCTGGCAGGGCTAGGCGGGTTACAGCAGATCGTCCTATTTACCCTGGCAGGGCCAGGCTGGCTTACAGCAGATCACTCTATTTCACCTGGCAGGGCTAGGCGGGCTTAGAGCAGATCACTCTATTGCACCTGGCAGGGCTAGGCGGGCTTACAGCAGATCATCCTATTTTACCTGGCAGGGCCAGGAGGGGTTACAGCAGATCACTCTATTTCACCTGGCAGGGCTAGGCGGGCTTAGAGCAGATCACTCTATTTCACCTGGCAGGGCTAGGCGGGCTTAGAGCAGATCATCCTATTTTACCTGGCAGGGCTAGGCGGGCTTACAGCAGATCATCCTATTTCACCCGGCAGGGCTAGGCGGGCTTAGAGCAGATCACTCTATTTCACCTGGCAGGGCTAGGCGGGCTTAGAGCAGATCATCCTATTTCACCTGGCAGGGCCAGGAGGGGTTACAGCAGATCAGCTCTGTCTTTTATCAAGGCCATTGACAATGACTCACAATAATGGCTTCTTCCGAATCCTACAGCAGTTGCAGAAAAAAATAAAAGACTAATAAAAAACACGTCAGGGCTGCCTCGCCAGCCTCATAACAGTTTAAATCGGACAAGAAACAGAGGGAAAAACATTCCACTAAGTGTCATTATCTGCATAATGAAGTTAATGATATAGGGGGGAATAATGATTTGCTGAACTGAACAGTGAATCAAACCATTAGGCACTACATTCTTCGACATTCACAAAGGAAGTGGGTTTTTTTGCCAATGTGTGCTTACATAAGTCTCTGTTCCAAATAGACTTCCAAAATACGGACAAGTTCTTTTTTTTCAGTGATTGCATGCAGAGAGGATACATAACAGAATGTCAGCTACATTATTAGGAGCAAGATAAATGTCTCAACCAGGAAGCCAATGTTCTTCTGGTACTCTCATGTTCATCTTTTTAGTCCTTGCTCAAATAATATAAAACTTGTTCGTGTCGATATCCAGTCTAAAATCCGTCATATTGGCTTGTTATTCTGGCAAATACCCCCCTCAGTTATTCTGGTCTCAGTTTTTTCCCCCAGCTAAGAACAACTGCTAATGGAGAAAAGATTGAGAGGCTTAATAAGGTAATTTATTCTGGGTTGAATTCATTGGGTTTTAACAGCATGCTACAGCATGTGATAAGATGACGTGTTATGGGTTCATTTGAACACTACAGTCTGTACCTTTTGTCCAAGGAGAGATATTACATTAACATGTAGCTTTAGATCAGATGCTGCCGAACACATTTCTGCCCTGCTAGAGCTGCCCCCTGGGTCAACTGTATGTGCTGTTATTGTGATGTGGAAACGTCTAGGAGCAACAACGGCTCAGCCTGCAAAGTGGTAGGCCACAGAAGCTCACAGAATGGGACCGCCACGTGCTGAAGCGTGTAGCCTGTAAAAATTGTCTGTACCCTCGGTTGCAACACTCTCTTCCGAGTTCCAAACTGCCTCTGGATACAATGTCAGCACAATAACTGTTCAGTGGGATCTTCATGAATTAGGTTTCCAAGCCTAAGATCACCATGCTCAATGCCAAGCATCGGCTGGAATGGTGTAAAGCTTGCTGCCATTGGACTATGGAGCAGTGGAAACGCGTATCTGTAGTGATGAATTACGCTTCACCATCTGGCAGTCCAAAGGACTAATCTGGGTTTGGCGGATGCAAAGTCTGGGTTTGGCCCCTTAGTTCCACTGAAAGGAAATCTTAGTGCTACAGCATACCATTACATTCTGGACGATTTTGTGCTTCCAACTTTGTGGAAACAGTTTGGGGAAGGCCCTTTCCTGTTTCAGCATGAAAATGCCCCCCGTGCAGAAAGCGAGGTCCATACAGAAATGGTTTGTAGAGATCGGTGTGGAAGAACTTGACTGCCCTACACAGAGCTCTGACCTCAACCCCATTGAACACCATTGTGATGAATTGGAACACCGACCGTGAGCCAGGCCTAATCGCCCAACATCAGTGCCCGACCTCACCAATGGCAGCAAGTCCCCGCGGCAATTTTCCAACATCCAGTTGAAAGCCTTCCCAGAAGAGTGGAGACTGTTAAGGCAGCAAAGGGGGGACCAACTCCTTATGAACGCCCATGATTTTGGAATGAGATGTTCGACGAGCAGGTGTCCACATACTTTGTATTTCTGACTATACAAATAACAGAGCAAGTCTTTACATGTATCTGCATGATGTGTTCAGCCTGGCAGGTCAGATTCCGAGACTGGCTTATTTACATTTTTTAAACTTTTGTTTATTATTTTTTTATACCCCTTTTTCTCCCCAATTTCGTGGTATCCAATTGGCAGGTACAGTCTTATCTCATCACTGCAACTCCCATACAGACTCAGGAGAGGCGAAGGTAAAGAGCCGTGTGTCCTCCGAAATATGATCCAACTAAGCCGCACCAATGTGTTGGAGGAAACACCGTACCCGGCCCGCCACAGGAGTCGCTAGTGTGCGATAGGACAATCCCTGCCAGCCAAACCCTGCCCTATCCCAGACGGCGCTGGGCCAATTGTACGCTGCCACCATGGGTCTCCTGGCCGCGGCGGGCTGCTACAGAGCCTGGACTCAAACCCAGAATCTCTATTGGTGCAGCTTACTGCTACGCAGTGTCTTAGACCACTGCGCCACTCAGGAGGCTCCTGGCTTATTTTTTGAAGTCTCTGTTTTCAATCCATGTTTCTGTACATTTTCAAACTTAGGTGCTCAATGCATGGATGGACTAACTTAAACTTGTACTGAAGAGGCACAATTCTTGTCTCTGGGAGAACCACAGTTTTAGCTCTCTGCACTGGAAACATAACTAAATCATTTGGGGAGAAGTTATAATGATGTCTCTTTTGGTGTGTATAAACAGCTGTGTTGTAGCACAGAGAACCTGGATACCTTTGTGTGTGTGTATGTTGATCTGCTGGCGTGTATGTCCCTGAATAGACTGTGTGATTACGTATATATTACAGATCATGTCCTCATTACCTGTGCCACTGGTCCACCACAGCCTTAGAGGGTAGTCTCCAGATTATCCTGGGTTTGGGGTCCCCGGTGGCCGAGCAGTTCAGCCTGAGCTGGTCACCATACGACAGCACCGTCCTGAGGTGTGACGCCTCAACAATCTCAGGAGCCATCTCCTTCTTCTCCACCGTCAGCGTCACCACCCTGCGCTCCGACCCTGTAGAGCTGGTGACAATGCACTCGTACTTCCCACTGTCCGTGGCGGCCGTATCGGTCAGGTGGAGCGTCCCGTTAGCGAACACAGACACCCTGGGGTCCACAGAGGTCTTCATGGGCAGCACCGCCATCCCATCATAGAGGACCCAGTGTACGGTGGGCTGGGGGCTGCCCTGAGCGGTACAGGGTAACCACAGGCTCTGACCCACACCAGCCTGGACCTGCTGTCGTTTGGCCTCCAGGATACCAGGAGGTGCTGCCACCACCTGCAGTCTGACAGTGGCAGTGTCGGCTCCTGCTGGGTTACTGGCGATGCACTTGTAGTGGCCCCGGTCATACACAGACACCTGCTTGATGAGCAGAGTACCGTCTGGGGTCACTGACACTCTGGGGTCCGAGTTGTGGCCCCTGACTTGGGTGCGGTTGGCCAGGATCCAGGAGACCAGAGGGGTGGGGCGGCCCTCCACCTTGCACTTCATCTCGACTGTCTTCCCAGAGTGGGACTTGATCTCCCGTACCTTGGGCTCCAGGATGCGTGAGGGGTAGGCCACTACAGACAGGGTGACCAGGAGCTTGTCCGACCCCTGATCGTTCTCGGCCAGGCAGAGGTACTGGCCACGGTCTTTGATGTTGGCGTTCTGGATGGACAGAGTGCCGTTCTGGAACACCTCAAACTTGCCCATCTTGCCCTTGATGGTCATTGTGCTTCCTGAAAGGAAGGGATGAATGAGAGTGCGAGAGAGAGAGAGTATTGGAGAGGGGGAGAAAGAGAGAGAGAGAATATTAGAGAGGGGGAGAAAGAGAGTGAGAGTAAGAGTATAGAGAGGGGGAGAAAGAGAGCAAGATAGAGGGAGTGAGAGAGAATATGTAAATACAGTATAACTTCAGTACAACTTCATTCCAAAGTTAATTTTATAACATGCTAAATATACCCTTTTACCCGTGCTTGAAGAGAAGCGTTTCCAACTGATGGTGGGTTCAGGGCTGCCCACGGCTTCACAGGGCAGGAAGGCATCTGAGTTGGACAGGACAGTGAAGCTTGCCGCGTTGCCTCCCACAATCCTGGGCTTGGTGAGCATGTCCTTGGTAGATGGCTCAAAGCCCACAATGCTAGCGGTTGTCGTATCATAGCCAGTGATGTGGGTATAGGCGTTGGAGATGGCATTGTCTATGTCCTTGCTGCTGTAGGGGCCATTGGTGTGCCCTTGCTCTGCTTCCAGAACAGTCAGTGTGTCAAAAGTCAGGGTCTTGTCTGGGCTTGGTCTGGTCCGTTTACTGGACACCGTTGGCCTGGTTCTCCTGATCGTGGGTCTCTGTGTGATCTGGTAAGGCCTGTCTCTCCCTGACGGGAGCCTAATGTTAGTGTTCACTCTGATGGGGTCGGTGTTAGTCTGAACGTGGGTTGATGATGTAATGTAAGGCCTTGAGGTGGTGGCTGGATGAGGTGTGTTGGAAGTCATTCTGGGCCTGGTGGTGGAAGTGTAGGCTCGTGGACGGTTAGTGGTGGACTCCAGCTCGTCTGTCCAGTTCTCATCTTCGTATGAGTCGGAGTCTGTGGTGGTTTCTCCCACGGAGGTCAAGTCAGTGGACACAGTCACTGCAGACCTTTCTGATTCCCTGGAGGGCGTGTACAGGGGCTTGGAGACGGAGACGGTCCGTGTGGGATATGTGGTTGTCTCCACAGTGGTCTCAATGATGGTTTCTGTTGTTTCCGTGGTGGTGCTGGGCCCTTCGGTAGTTGTTATGGTTTTTCTGAAAGTCCACCTGCCCCTGAATGGCCTCCTGCCCCCTGACCCTCCATTCGGTCTCCGGTTTCCCCCAAATCTACGGGATAGGTACCCCCCTGACCCTCCGGATTCAGACCCAGAGGATGAGGCCTCATCTGTGTCTTCTCTTGGGGCAGGTTTTTCTGTGGGTGGAGTAGCGATAGTCTGGGTGTCTGGGGAAGACTCTGTGGTGTTGGAGTAACTGTAGTGCCAGGCTGGGGTTGTAGTTCCACGGCTAGTGCCAGGCTGGGATGTGGTAGAGGCCTCAGAGTCAGGCGATGAATCTCCATAGTCATCGTCTGATGAGCTTTCTGGGGTTTCTCTGTGTTTACCTGCTCTAGACGGTGACTCTGTCACAGGTTCAGCCAGAGACCGCTGGGTGGGCAGTGCGGTTGTAGTTGTAGTTGCGGTGGTGGTGGGTTGGACCGTTGTTGAACCCTCTGTGGTGGTGGAGGGCCTGGCTGGTTTACGTAGCCCGTTGAGTTTCTCCTTCTGCCTCGCCCTGTTCCCAAACAGCCTGTCCCAGTTGATCTTACCACGGATGACCTTGGAGGCAGTTGTGGTTGTGATGGTGGAGGTTGTTGGTTCATCTGTTGTGCTCGTCATAGGATGGTGTGTTGGGTCAGACTCTGGGGCTTCAGAGGAGGTCATGTCGTCGCTGGATACCTCACCTCTGGACTGAGAGTCAGTGGAGGTGGGCTGGGTGGTGGTGGTGGGGGCTTCTGTTGAGTATGTGGTGGTGGGAGTGTCCAGTGTTGTGGAGATGGGCCTCTCTGTTCTTCCTTGAGAGGAGCTAGGGACTTTAGGCGATGATTTAGGCAATGTTTTTGGTGTGACGACCCTCTGACCGCTTGTCTTCTTCTTCCCATCCTCATCACAGTCACAGTCTGAAATCGCAACAATAATAACAATGAATCATCATCATCATAATCATCATCATCATGATCTTTAGGCTGCTCAATAGTCTCACCAACAAAGCTAATGTCAACATCAAAGACAAGAAACGACATAACACATTTGAACAACATGACAAGTATAACAATATTTAAGTATATAAAAAATTATTTTAAATACATTTAATGTCAATTTTATTTGTATTTCATTAGCATTTAATTTGATTAAATACATTTAAAATTATGTAAATCTTTTTTTCTTAGTATATTAGATAAAGAGCAAAAGAAATATACGTTGAATACCCCTTAAGTCCATTTTATATTCATATAATTTATATTTCTCATGAATTAGAAGTACTAAAATTGTATTTGAATTATATCTCCTGTATTTTCTTTACAAAGAGAGTGCATTTATTTCAAGTACAATTTTACAAATAGACTTCTACTCATTAACCACATTAGTTATTGTAATTAGCCATGTAAAGGTAACTTTCATTTACCAAGGCATCTTTTCAGCCAATGCTATTTACAAAGCAGTTGTGTCTGGAGCGGCAAACTACAAGTTACGCTTTTGATAACTTCACCAGTGGTATTTCACACTTTAGCTGTTCACATGGTGATAAATAAAAAATAAAAAATAAAAAAAATTAACATTTCAATAAAATGTGTAATGTGTAATTAAAAGTACAACATTATTCAGTTATTCAGATTGAAAATGAACATCAAAAACATTTGAATTACCTAAATATAAAGAACAATATCATATTATAAATGGAAACTTCAGCTGCAGAAAAGGATGCTGGGTAATATGCAAAACATTTTGCAAAGTATACTTTAATATATCTTGTGGACATTTATGTTAAATATACTTTTTAAAAAAAGTATACTTAAGTATATTTACTTGAGATATGAAAAAGTATAGTCTCTGGAAGCATTTTCCTCAGCTGTGCATGCTACCTTATGTGGAATAAACAATCGTTATCATTGTCAACTTTCTCTGCACTCTTCTGAACTGGAATTAAGAAAGTATTTCAAAACTCATTATTGCAGTGCCTTGCAAAGTTCTTCATACCCATTGGATTTCTTAAAATGTTATCGTTACAAAGTGGGATTAAAATTGATTTCATTTAAAAAAATGTTTTGTCAACAATCTATGCAAAATGTTATTTTACATTTTGTAAATATTGATAGATATTAAATAACTAAAATATAGTTGTTGCATAACTACTCAGCTCCCTGAGTCAATACATTAGAGAAACACTTTTGGCAGTGATTACATGGATTGCCCAATATTAACCCTTTATCCTGTTCATAGTTCTTCCAGTCCTGTCAAGATGTCGGGGATCATGTCTAGACAACAATTTTCAAGTCTTGTCATATATTTTCAAGTAGATTCACTGTCTTCTTGGTAATCAACTCCAGTGTAAATTTGGCCTTGTGTTTTAGGTTATTGTCCTGCTGAAAGGTGTTGGAAAGCAGACTGAAGCAAGTCCTCTTCTAGGATTCTGCCTGTGCTTAGCTCCAAACCGTGTCTTTTTATCCTGAACAACTCCCCAGTATTTGCAGATTGTCAAGCATACCAATGCCATGATGCAGCCACCACCATGCTTGAAATAAGGCGGCAGTTACTCAGTGATGTGTTGTGTTGAATTTGCCCCAAACATAAGGCTTTGCATTTAGGCCAAAAAGTGTATTCCTTTGCAGCTGTTTTTACAGTATTACTTTAGTGCCTTGTTGCATACAATACTATTTTTATTTTGTACATTTGTACTCTTCTTTTCACGTTGTAATTTCTGTCATTATTTTGGAATCACTATAGTGTTGTTGATTTCACCGTCACAGCCATTGAACTATGTAACTGTTTTAAAATCACCAATGGCCTCAATGTAACATCCCTGAGAAGTTTCATTCCAGCTCATTTCAGGAGTATGACTGTATATCTTTGATGTGTCTGGGTGGTTTAATACATAATCCACAGCATATTTATTAACCTCTTGAGTGTAGGGGGCAGTATTTTGATGTTTGGATGAAAAACGTACCCAAATGAAACTGCCTATTTCTCAGGCCCAGAAGCTAGAATATGCATATAATTGTCAGATTAGGATAGAAAACACTGTAAAGTTTCCAAAACTGTAAAAAATATTGTCTGTGAGTATAACAGAACTGATATTGCAGGCGAAAACCTGAGGAAAATCCACCCCCGGAGTGAAGGTTTTTCCTGAAAGCGCTCTGTTCCATTGCATGCCTTCATTCCATTTAAAGGGATATAAACCCGATTCATTTTCCTATGGCTTCACATGGTGTGAACAGTCTTTAGATATAGTATCAAGGTTTTATTTTGAAGATTAGCGAGAAAGATTACATCGCATCATTGGTTTACTGGGTGCCTGCAAGCATTTTTCAGCAGTGTTTTTTTATGCGCCAACTAAGTGGAGCAGACATTTTCTCTCTTGCTCCTATTGAAGAAGCTACAGTCCGGTTGAAATATTATCGATTACATATTGTAAAAACAACCTGAGGATTGATTATAAAAAACGTTTGACATGTTTCTGCAAACTTTACGGATACTATTTGGAATTTTCGTCTGCCCCGTCGTGACCACTCGAGCCTTTGGATTTCTGAACATAACGTGACAACCAAATGGAGGTATTTTGGATATAGAAATAATCTTTATGGAGCAAAAGGAAGATTTATTGTGTAACTGGGAGTCTCGTGAGTGCAAACATCCGAAGATCATCAAAGGTAAGCAATTCATTTTATTGCTTTTCTCACTTTCGTGACCAATCTACTTTGCTGCTAGCTGTTTGTAATGTTTTGTCTGCTGAGAGAGATGTCCTTACATAAACGTTTGGTATGCTTTCGCCAAAAAGCTTTTTTGAAATCTGACATGCCAGGTGGATTAACAACAAGCTAAACTGTGTTTTGCTATATTGCACTTATGATTTCATGAAAATTAAATATTTTTCGTAATTTAATTTGAATTTGGCGCTCTGCAATTCATTGGTGGTTGACGAAAATGATCGCGCTAACGGGATGGGTGTGTCAAGAAGTTTTAAAATGACCATCCGTGAAGAGATATTCAATGTCTGATTTGATATTGTTACCCATCAACCAATCACTGCCCTTTCTTTATGTGGAACCCTTATTATTTCACACAGAGTGAGTTCATGTGTAATTTGTTAAGCCACATTTTACTCCTGAACTAATGTATTCTTAACTCAACAAAGGGGCTGAATACTTATGCAACGACTATAATTTAGTTATCTTTATATATATATATATATATATATGTATTTTTATTCTATTTTATTAATCTTATTATTTATTTTTATTTATTTTACACTTTGACATTACAGAGTATTTTGAGTTCATTATTGGCAACAAATTACAATTAAATCAATTTTAATCACGCTGTTTAACACAACAAAATGTGAAGAAATACACAGAGTATGAATGTTTTTGATAGGCACTGTATACTAATAGCACGTTTCATCACTTACAAGCGTTTCATTAAAAAAATTATATTGTGCTTAAACTTAAAAACAACTCCAAATGTATTTTAAATTAATATACAAAAATAATTTTAAAGCGTTTGAAATGAATGTACAGTTTTAATAAGTATGTTTAAGTTTAACGATAGTGAACATATAGTATACTAAAAGACTGAAAAACAATTAATTTAAAGTACACTTTTAATAAGTGTATTGAAGTGTGATGATAGTATACTGATCAAAAATATAAACGCAACATGTAAAGTGTTGGTCCCATGTTTCATGAGCTGAAATAAAAGATCCCAGAAATTTTCCATACGCACAAAAAAAGTTTTTCTCTCAGATTTTGTGCACAAATGTGTTTATATCCCTGTTATTGAGCTTTTCTCCTTTGCAAAGATAATTCATCCACCTGACAGGTATGGCATATCAAGAAGCTGATTAAACAGCATGATCATTACACAGGTGCACTTTGTGCTGGGGACAATAAACAGCCACTCTAAAATGTGCCGTTTTGTCACACTACACAATGCCACAGATGTCACAATTTTTGAAGGAATGTGCAATTGGTATGCTGACTGCAGGAATGTCCACCAGAGCTGTTGCCAGAGAATTGAATGTTAATTTCTCTACCATAAGCCACCTCTAACGTCATTTTAGAGTTGGCAGTATGCCCAACCGGCCTCACAACTGCCGCCCAGGACCTCCACATCCAGCTTCTTCACCTTTGTCTGGGATCAGCCACCCAGACAAGCTCATGAAACTGAGGAGTAGTATTTCTGTCTGTTATAAAGCCCTTTTGTGGGGGAAAATTCATTCTGATTGGCTGATTCCTCAGTGGGTGGGCCTATGCCATCCCAGGTGCACCAATGGCTGGGCCACTGCCCAGTCATGTGAAATCCATAGATTATGACCTAATTTATTTATTTCAATTAAGTGATTTCCTTATATGAACTGTAACTCAGTAAAACCGTTGAAATTGTTGCATGTTGCGTTTATATTTTTGTTCAGTATATATTTATAGATATTTAAGATATACCAGAAAAGTACATTTCGCACTTGAATTATATTATTTAAATTTGTTGTATATTTAAGAGTACTTTAGCATATATGTAATATACTACATTTTTCTCATTTGGGATAACGTACCTGTGATCAGATCCATAGTGTAGAAACTACATATCATATTTGAACAACATGACATAAAGTACCTGTGGTCAGCTCCATAGTGTAGGGTACTGTGTTGTTGCCTTGCTTCTTCACCGTGGTGGGCTGTTTGAGTTTGTTCAGGATGGACTGGATGTCTGTGATTCGGTTGGGCTTGATAAACCTCCTCCTGCCAGGATGGTTCCTCCTCCGGCCCCCTCCTCCTCCTCTTCCACCTCCTCGGCCATTCTTAGGGGGGATGATGTGGATCTGCTGGCGGGAGATGATGGTGGAGCCTGCAGGCAGACGGGGGGACTTGATCCTCTGGGTGGTGTGGAAGGTGATCTCATCCTGCTCTCTCTCGGTGGTGGTGACTGCAGTGAAGGTGGTCTGGCTGTCTGGGTCAGTGGCTGTGTGGATCTCAGGCCCTCTGGGGGGTGACCTGGGACTGTCCATCATGGGGGTGACGTTGGGGTCGGCGACAAGCGATCGCGCCGCCCCGGTGGAGGTCTCTGGTTCTGCAGGTGCTTCTCCGGAGAATAGGATCTGGGTCTCGTCTGTGGTGTCGGTCATGGTGAGGCGGAGAGTGACGGGTAGCCTCAGGGGTACCGTCATGTTCCTCTCCAGAGCGTATGACTCACCACTAGACCCACTAGTTCCACTAGACCTACTGATACTGGGAATGTTTGGTGTGACTGCCTCACTCTGAGTTCCACTGATACTCCCTGTGATGTCTGGTCCGTGGGTGAATGTGGACTCGATGGGTGTGGCGTCTGACCGGCTGTATGATTCTGTCGTCACTCTGTCAGTGTTTTCTGTTGTTACAGTGAAACTAGTCCGAATGTCATCTGGGATCTCCATGGTTGTCATGAAACTGGTTTCACTGTTGTCGGTGGTTGCCATGACATTATTCTGATTGTTTACGTTCTCTCTGCTTGCAGTTACTCTCATCTTTCTTTCATCTGGAGTATCTGTGGTTGTCATGACGCTGGTAGGTAAAACAACGAGTCCATCTTCATGAGACAGACCCTCCCCAGATCCAGCATCCCCGTCCGCAGACATGTCAGTCTCAGAAACTCCTTTTTCTTTCTCCCTCTCTGTCTTCATTGTTGAACCACCTTGAGCCTTCTTCATGAACTCTGCAAATCTCTGGGGGTCTACTTTCCTGGAGGCTTGATCAAAGACCCTCCTGTTGCTCCATATGCGTCTACTGCTGGCTGGGCCCCTCCGCCTCCCCCCTGAGCCTCCTGATCCTCTGCCCTGAGAGGAGGACCTGGGACTGGGGTACGGCCTATCTGATGTGATGGTCCTGGACTCCTTGATGGTTCTGTCAGAGGGGCTGGAGGAAGGGATCTCACTGTGGGAATCCTCCCTCTTTTCTATGCCCCCGTCAACCTCAAACTCAACCCCAGCTTCCACCCCTGACCCCTCTATATCCACCACTGTCACCTTCCTGTACCCCTCCCCAGTGACTGTCACCTGGGAAGTCAGCAGGTCCACCCCCAGGTAGTTAGCACTGAGACACCTGTAAAACCCCCGGTCTCTGGAGGTCAGATCTTTTATTCCTAGAGTCCCGTTCCTATAGAGCTTCCTGTTCCCATAGGATTTATCCAGCACTGTGTGGTCAGGTAGAATCCACTGGACCGAGGCATCAGGGCTGCCTGTGGACCCACAGTCTAGAACCAGGCTCTGCCCCAGAGGCCGTGAGAGCTTGACCCCGTTGACCTCCTCCTCCTCCACATCCGGAGACAGTACGGTGACCCGGAAGCTGAGCACGTCTGCGTCCAGGTAGTTAGTGGCGATGCAGCGGTAAAGGCCAGTGTCTGAGGTGTCTGTTCCTCTCAGGGTGAGCCTCCCATCAGCGGTGATCACTATCCTGTGGTCCTCACTGGAGTAGGGTGCCCGCACCTTACTGCCGTCCGATAAGATCCACTCTACAGAGGGCTTTGGCTCCCCCAAAGTCTGGCAGTTGAGCTCCACCACCCCACCTGTAATTACAACAAGAATCATTGAATAAATTGATTTTATAATGGACATTGCTATATTGTAGCTCTGAGAGTATGCTACATACATCATATGGACACATTTCTGCTCATCCACAACACATGGTGTATTGTAGGACCCACCAATGAGGACTCAGAGTGCTCAGTCATGAACAAGACACGTATTAACCATACATTGCTTTGATGTAGCCCTTTTCAACAAACATCAAAAAGCATTGTATGGGGGCTGTATCTCTGCCCAACACCCACCTATAAGGACAGAGTGCTCAGTCTGAGTCTGGTTGTCTCGTTTGATGATGGTCCAGCTGTAACGGTCCTTCCTCTGCAACAGCTTGTTCTCCACACGCAGGTTAACCACTGACCTGTACTTAATGTGCAGAGTGGAGAATGTGGTCGTGGTACGGTCCAGCTGAAAGTTAACCTCTCCCTGCATCAACCACGCGGGTGAAGTTATAATATCAGCCTCGATATCTGTGTGGATTTCATCATGTCCCTCCATTGGTCTGATCTGGGTGTACTTGTAGATCATGTCTGGGGTCCTGGAGAGCATCAACCCTCTCTCTAGCTTCATGGGAACGTCACTGTACGTAGCCAGGATGCGCCAGAGCTGTTGGATGTGCTCATAGTCAATATTACAAACCAGCCATGTAGAGATGGTGGTGGAGAGCATGGTCACGTTCTTCTCCCCCTCCTCCACCTGGGTTAGAGTCAGGTTCTCCATGGCTGATGGTCTCTGGACTGTGCAGGTAAGGCTAGCTTCATTGTGGAACTGATCTGTCAGGTTCATCTGCAGGGATCCAATGGGAGCGATGAAGTCCCGGGGGGAGACAGGGGTGTAATCCCCCTCGTCCAGGCTGACGTTCCTCTGCTTCAGATGGGGATGGATCCAGGGTTTGGTACAGGTGAAGGAGTCACGGGGAAGCTGTATGAGGCTCCTGCCTCGAATGGGAGAAGGGGTCTCACAGACGGGGCAGGCTTCACCTCTGGCATACTTCCTGTCACGCTTGCATTTCAGCACACCTGGAAAACAAGGTCATTACTGAATCGATATGTCGTTTTTAAGTCATGATTTATTAAGGGGTTGGTTCCCTATTTCCCATGCTTTCAAATGTTGTTTATGATAATGCTCTAAATCACAAAGTTGGTTTTAAGAAATTATCCACGAGTTTCTAAATTTAGATTTAGATCCATCTACATTTGCTTATTTATTACATTTTTGATAAAAACTTTTAGTAATTTTAAGTACCACTTGATGCTGATATTGAAAAAAGTGAGAAAAAAACGTATTTCCAGCAATAAAGATGCATCTGTCTTCTTTGGAGAAGGTTTTCCTGTTGGAAACTGTCCCACGCAACATCAATTTACTGAAGAAACACATTTTTTTCACAGTATAAATTCATGTAGAGAATCCACCAGATCTTTATTTAACTAGGCAAGTCAGTTAAGAACAAGTTCTATTGACAATGATGGCCTAACAGGTTAACAATGTGTTAACTGCCTTGTTCAGGAGAAGAACGACAGAGTTTTACCTTGTCAGGTCCGGGAGTCAATCCAGCAACCATTTTGGTTACTGACCCAACACTCTAACCACTCTGCTACCTGCCACCCTGAGCTTGCCTGGTTTAATTTTTTTACATTTTTTTAAATGTACAGTAACTGTCAACAGGGCGTACTCAGTTAAATCAAACATTCAGAACATTGCAGACAGAAATCTAATGTAACCTTACCTGAATTTATCTCAGCCCACTCTGGGAACCAAGCCATGCGACAGTCGCAGGACCACGGGTTGCCATGGAGATAGATGTTCTCCAGCTGAGAGCAGCCAGTGAAGACGTCTTTGGGGAGGCTGGCGAGGAGGTTGTCAGACAGGTGGATGTTCCTGACGGAGGATACCTTGAACACTTGGCTGTGCCTCAACGTGATGAAGGTATCCGGGTGGAGCTGCTGGAGCAGGTTGCCCTCCAGGTGGACCAGCTGTAACATGGTGAGACCGTAGAACGCCTCCGGGTTGATGAACTCGATGAGGTTGTGGTCCATATGGAGTCGTACCAGGCCCTCCAGGCCTTGGAAGGTGTCCTTGTTGATCTCTTTCACTCTGTTATAGCTCATCTTCAGGACCTGAAGGCACATCATTGAAAAATACAAGTTATAGTCATACATAGAGATCCCTGGAGCGAGAGTCTACCACGGCTAACGTGTTTGAGGCGCTTCATTAGGAAAAACAGTGTTGTAAAAATCATCCGGGCCAGAGGTGATGTGAGGTTATTCTGCCTGGGAGCACTTCCAGAAGTCAGCTGTTGTGAATGTTTTTTAAAGAAGAGTAACTCAAAGCAGTTGTAAAGTGATGCATGTCCAAGGTCTTTTATAAACCCCTTCCTCAGTTAACCCTCAGGGCCTACAAACTTCTTTGGAATAAAATATGAACACCACGGACAAAAGACACATTCATCTTGGAAAATATATTTTCCAAGATGAATTACACGTGGATTTGAAAGATGTTACTGGAAGGAAGAACTTGTATTTATTAATGTCTTAGCATGCTCAGTTCTTTGGCTCCACTAGCTTGGTGGGGAAAAGTCTACTCTGTCAAAGAATGATATGAGGTTATGAATGGAGTAGGTTATACATTTAACAAAATCATTGTCATGTTTGCCAATGTGGATATGAGCAAATGTGAATCAAATGAGTCAACGTATTAGGACCATAAAGGATCCTTTGTAGCTCATTTGGTAGAGCATGGTGCTTTTCAATGCCAGGATAGTGGGTTCAATACCCAGGACCACCAATTGTTTCAAAAATTATGTGGCTTTGGATACAAAATGTCTTCTAAGTGGTTTATATATAGGGGTAATAAAAGAAACAACAATAGAAAGTGTGTTAATAGGATGTTGGACCACTACCAAGCCAGAACAGAACACCTTGGCATAGATTCTACAAGTGTCTGGAACTCTGTTGGAGGGATGTGACATCATAATTCCATCCTTTGTTGTTGGTGGTGGAAAATGCAGTCTCAGGCGCCTCTCCAGAATCTCCCATAAGTGTTCAATTGGGTTGAGATCTGGTGACTGAGACGGCCATGGCATATGGTATACAGTGCATTCAGAAAGTATTTACACCCCTGGACTTTTTCCACATTTTGTTGTTACAGCCTGAATGTAAAATTGATTTAAAAAAAATCTTGCTGGCCTACACACAATCCCCAAATAATGTCAAAGTGGAATTATGTTTTTCAAAATTGTTACAAAATAATCAAATTCAAAAGCTGAAATGTCTTGAGTCAATAAGTATTCAATCCCTTTGTTATGGCGAGCATAAATACGTTCAGGAATAATTAACAAGTCAAATAATAAGTTGCATGGAATCACTATGTGTACAATAAATAGTGTTTAACATGATTTGTTTTTAATGGCTATCTCATCTCTGTACCCCCACACATACAATTATCTGTAAACTCCCTCAGTGGAGCAGTGAATTTCAAACAGATTCAACCATAAAGACCAGGGAGGTTCTCCAATTCCTTGCCAAGAAGGGCACCTATTAGTAGATGGGTAAACATTTGAACAAATCTGACATTGAATATCCCTTTGAGCATGGTGAAGTTATAAATTACATTTTGGATGGTGTATCAATACACCCAGTCACTACAAAGATACACTCGTCCTTCGTAACTCAGTTGCTGGAGAGGAAGGAAACTGCTCAGGGATTTCACCATGACGTCAATGGTGACTTCGAAACAGATACAGAGTTTAATGGCTGTGATAGAAAACTGAGGATGAATCAACAACATTGTAGTTATTCCACCATTCTAACCTAATTAACAGAGTGACAAGAAGGAAACCTGAACAGAATAAAAATATTCCAAAACCTGCTTCCTGTTTGCAACAAGGCACTAAAGTAATACTGCAGAAAATGTGGTGAAGCAATTTACTTTTTGTCCTGAATGCAAAGTTTGGGGATAATCCAATACAACACTTTACTGAGTATCACTTTCCATATTTTCAAGCATAGTGGTAGGTGCAACTGGGTCCTGGACTTCCTGACGGGCTTCCTCCAGTTGGTGAAGGTAGGAAACAGCACCTCCACTATGGTGATCCTCAACACAGGGGCCCCACAAGGATGCATGCTTAGCCCCCTCCTGTACTCCCTGTTCACCCATGATTGCGTAGCCATGCACATCTCCAACTCAATCATCAAGTTTGCAGATGACACAACAGTGGTAGGCCTGGTTACCAACAACGACGAGACAGCCTACAGGGAGGAGGTGACGGCCCTGGCGGAATGGTGATAGGAAAATAACCTCACCCTCAACATCAACAAAATGAAGGAACTGATTGTGGACTTCAGGAGACAACAGAGGGAGCACGCCCCAGTCCACATCGGACTGCGACATTGATCATCCTAATATATCTATATTTCTTAACTCCATTCTTTCACTGTCTTAGATTTGTTTGTATAGTTGCGTATTGTTAGATATTACTGCACTGTTGAAGCTAGGAACACAACCATTTCCCTACACCCGCAATATATGTCTATGCAACCAATAAAATGTGATTTGATTTTATGGGTATGCTTGTAATTGTTAAGTGGTGAGATTTTCAGGATAAAAAAAGAGACAGAATGGAACTAAGCAGAGGCAAAATCCTAGAAGAAAACCTGGTTCAGTCTGCTTTCCACCAGACACTGGGAGATTAATTCACCTTTCAGCAGGACAATAACCTAAAACAAAAGGTCAAATCTACACAGGAGTTGCTTACCAAGAAGACAGTGAATGTTCCTGAGTGGCCGAGTTACAGTTTTGACTTAAATCTACTTTAAAATCAATAGCAAGACCTTAAAGGGATTGTCTAGCAATGACCAATAACAAATTTGACAGAACTAACAATAATGGGCAAATGTTGTACAATCCAGGTGTGGAAATCTCTTAGAGACTTAGCCAGAAAGACACAGCTGATATTGCTGCCAAAGGTGCTTGTATAAAGTATTGACTCAGGGTTGTGAATACTTATGTAAATGAGACATTTCTGTATTTATTTTTCAATACATTAGTAAAAATATCTAAAAACAGAGAGTACAGGAGGGGGCAGAGCACACACCCTTGTGGGGCCCCTTTGTCATTCTGGGGAAATTGTGTGCAGATGGGGGAGAAAAAACATATATTTAATAAACTTTGAAAACACAACAGAATGTGGAATAATTCAAGGGTATAAATACTTTCTGAAGGCACTGTACATAGTTTTTCAGGCTCAGCTAACCATTCAGTGACCACTTGTGCCCTGTGGATGTGGGCATTGTCATCTTATGGGGGCATAGACATGCCACAATAACGTCCAAAATAATAGCCTGCTAAAATATTAATGACCCATTCAATACATGACCCTAAGCATGATGGGATGTTATTTGCTTGATTAACTTAGGAACCACACCTGTGTGAAAGCACCTGCTTTCAATATACTTTGTATCCCTCATGTACTCACATGGTTCTATTACCTGTATATCGACAGGTGTTTTATGACAGTGCTGTCATGGGTTATACCTGTAAGGACTTGAGGTCTTGAAAGGCCCTGTCAGCGATGCTGTGAATGGTGTTGCTGTGGAGCATCAGCAGCTCCAGGTGTTTCAACCCAGACAGATCATTCTCCCTCAATGCTGTTAAACTGTTATACCTGAAGACAGAAAAGTGAGAAAACAGTGAATAATTTATTATTTCTCAAAATGCTACATCAACGGTCTAATATATAACTAAAATATACTGTTATGTGCATTCATAGAGGGTGAGAAAACTGAGAGACTGAGAGAGAGAAAAAGAGAGATCAGGGGGAGAGAGAGATCCGGCCTCACCCAACTAGAATCTGAATTCAAATGTCTACTGTTTGCTGATGATCTGGTGTTTCGGGTCCTCAACCAAGGAGAGCCTACAGCAGCACCCAGATCTTCTGCACAGATTCTGCCAGACCTGGGCCCTGACAGACCTGGGCCCTGACAGACCTGGGCCCTGACAGACCTGGGCCCTGACAGACCTGGGCTCTGACAGACCTGGGCTCTGACAGTAAATCTCAGTAAGACAAAAAAAAAATGGTGTTCCAAAAAAAGTCCAGGACCACAAATAAATCTATAATAAATAAATCTAGACACTGTCGAAAGGAACATAAATTTCCACATACCAATTAGGATCTGGCTAAAAATATTTGAATCAGTTATAGAACCTATTGCCCTTTATGGTTGTGAGGTCTGGAGTCCGCTCACCAACCAAGAATTCACAAAATGGGACAAACACCAAATTGAGACTGCATGCAGAATTCTGCTAAAATATCCTCAGTGTACAACGTAAAACACCAAATAATGCATGCACTGCAGAATTGGCGAAACCCACTAGTGATCAAAATCCAGGAAAGGGACGTTAAATTCTACAACCACCTAAAAGGAAGCGATTCCCAAACCTTCCATAACAAAGCCATCACCTACAGCGAGATGAACCTGGAGGAGAGTCCCCTAAGCAAGCTGGTCCTGGGGCTCTGTTCACAAACACAAACAGAGCCCCAGGACAGCATCACAATTAGACCCAACCAAATCACGAGAAAACAAAAGATAATTACTTGACACATTGGAAAGATTTTATCAAAAAACAGGTCAAAGCGGAATGTTATTTGGCCCTAAATAGAGAGTACACAGTGGCAGAATACCTGACCACTGTGACTGCCCCAAAATTAAGGAAATCTTTGACTATGTACAGACTCAGAGAGCATAGCCTTGCTATTGAGAAAGGCCGCCGTAGGCAGACATGGCTCTGAAGAGGAGACATGCTATGTGCACACTGCCCACAAAATGAGGTGGAAACTGAGCTGCACTTCCTAACCTCCTGTCAAATGTATGACCATAATAGAGACACATATTTCCCTCAGATTACACAGATCCACAAAGAATTCAAAAACAAACCCAATTTTGATAAACTCCCATATCTATTGGGTGAAATACCACAGTGTGCCATCACAGCAGCAATATGTGTGACCTGTTGCCACAAGAAAAGGGCAATCAGTGAAGAACAAACACCTTTGTATATACAACCCATAACTATTCACACATCATTACAACACTGTACACAGCCATAAAATCACATTTGAAATGTCTATATTCCTATGAAACTTTTTTCAGTGTTTACTGTTTTTTTTGTTATGTTTATTTTAATTTAGTTTATTATCTATTTCATTTGCTCTGACTATGTAAACATATGTTTCCCATGCCAATAAAGCCCTTTTAATAAACATTGAAAAAGAGAGCGGAGAGAGAACAGAGAGAGAGCGGAGGGAGAGAGAGAGAGCGGAGGGAGAGAGAGAGAGCGGAGGGAGAGAGAACAGAGAGAGAGCGGGGGGAGAGAACAGAGAGAGAGAGGGGAGAGAACAGAGAGAGAGCGGGGGAGAGAACAGAGAGAGAGCGGAGGGGGGAGAGACAGAGAGAGAGAGCGGGGAGAGAACAGAGAGAGAGCGGGGAGAGAACAGAGAGAGAGCGGGGGAGAGAGAGAGCAGAGAGAGCGGAGGGAGAGAGAGAGAGAGAGAGCGGAGCGGAGGGAGAGAGAGAGCGGAGGAGAGAGAGGGGGGAGAGAGAACAGAGAGAGCGGGGAGAGAGAGAGGGCGGAGAGAGAGAGAGCGGCGGAGAGAGAGAGCGGAGGGAGAGAGAGAGCGGAGGAGAGAGAACGGAGGGAGAGAGAGAGCGGGAGAGAGAGAGCGGGGAGAGAACAGAGAGAGAGCGGGAGAGAGAGAGCGGAGGGAGAGAGAGAGTCAGAGGGAGAGAGAGACTCTCACCCGGAGGAGAGAGAGAGAGCGGAGGGAGAGAGAGAGAGCGGAGGGAGAGAGAGAGAGCGGAGGGAGAGAGAGAGAGCGGAGGGAGAGAGAGAGAGCGGAGGGAGAGAGAGAGAGTCTGTTAGTTAATTCTTTCCACAGCCGTCTGGATCTGGCCTGGTATTGCGGTCAGATATCTGAAGGTACAGTGCACTTCGGTGGGAACGTAGCACGCGCACGATTTGGGGCAGCCACTGGTTATTGGGAGCAGAGCGACCAAGACAAACACAGAGGTCAGCAGCCACCGCCGCAGGTATGAGGGGCCGTCGGTACACACACTCATTCTGGAGAGGGAGAGCGCTTCACACTCAGTCACACACTGCATGGCTCAGGTTCTTCTCCTCTCATTAATGAATGTCAACCTGTTGGAGGACACAGGGGTTGATTGATTAGAGAGATTAGATTAGAGACTAATTACACAAGTGCAAAGAATGCAGTGTATTCTGTGTCAAAGAGAATGTGAAGTACAAATAAAATGAGAGATGTGGAGAGAGAGAGAGAGAGAGAGAGAGAGAGAGAGAGAGAGAGAGAGAGAGAGAGAGAGAGAGAGTATTAGAGAGGGGAGAAAGAGAGAGAGAAAGAGAGAGAGAGAGAGAGAGTATTAGAGGGGAGAAAAGAGAGAGAGAGAGAGAGAGAGAGAGAGAGAGAGTATTAGAGAGGGGAGAAAGAGAGAGAGAGAGAGAGAAAGAGAGAGAAAGAGACAGAGAGAAAAAGAGAAAGAGAGAGAGAGAGAGAGAGAGAGAAAAGAGGGAGAAGAGACAATAGTTTTAAGTTGGCAAATACAAAGCAATGATAAATCAGCAGAAATAGTTTTTTAACAATATATACACAATTGCTAAATCAATATAGATAATATCCCAACTCTCCTTTTAGATGAAAGGCCCAGGCACTTCAACATCGATGAACATTCAAAGAGTTATGAAAACAAGGTTGGAAATAAAGTAATTGAGAGTCATATCATTAAAAAATAAAAAATATATATTACATAAAAATGTGAAATATAATTTTTCCCAATGCACCGAGAGAAAGGTTGTGCGAAAAGTCTACAAGGTACCACTGTGTTGTAGTCTAATAATCCTCCGCCAGTCGTCATGCTCCTTTCCTCATCAACACTTCACCTCTGAGACTTATTTTCAAAATACACTATGAGTCCATGCTAATGAAACACCTTGTTCCATAACTGAAGTTATCTAAAGTCACCAATTAGCATGATGTTTAGATTAGTTGTTTACTTCCAGGTTTGATTTTTTAGCTTTTCTTCTATGTTCAGAAATATTTTCTAGAGACACACAGTAAACAACTGATATGTAGTAATATGGTATTTATGCTTCAAATTCAAACACGGTGTTTCTAATATAGTAGTCTGTCATCCAATTAAAAGTTATCCACACTTCACTGCACTTACCTGTGTCAAAGCCAAATGAATCCAAATCCTTGAATCACATGTCACGTTAATCTGTTATTTAGGTAGTGTTGGATCCTAGTAGCCAGTCGTAGGAGAAATTATTCTGGTTGCAAGCCATTCCCGTTACAAGACCACTCCTGTGTGTCTGGAACACAGGGAACTGTGAGTGCTGGAGGATGAATGGTCTGAGTGCTCATGTCTAGCTTCCACCCACCCTTGCCTCCCCCGCTCCGGGACGAAGATTTCCCTAGGTACAGATCTAGGATCAGCCCACCCCCCTTTCTCTCCAATCCAAGGACATGTAGCCTGGTGGTTAGGAGCGGTTAAGAGCATGGGCCTGTAACCCGAAAGGTTGCTGGTTTGAATCCCCGAGCCTAACGCAGGGGACAAATCTGTCAATCTGCCCTTGAGCAACGCATTAAACCTTAGTTGCTCTGGATAAGAGCGTCTGCGAATTTAAGAAGATGTTAAATAAGAAAATGCAAAGCTGACCCAAGTTCAGCATCTCAAATCAAATTTTATTGGTCACATACACGTGTTTAGCAGATGTTATTGCAGGTGTAGCGAAATGCTTGTAGGGGCAACTTCACTCTCCTTTGCATTGCTACTGTGCTTGTAAACTTTCAGTCATTGTGCAAATGCTAGTAAGCATTGGCTCGCAAAACTACGACAACCTTCCTTTATACTACTTGCTGAGCCATAGTTATTGGCCAAAAGGCAGACAAGCAGGGGAAATATGCTTTCCATCACAATGCTAATGCTAGTCCCGGATGTAGCGCATCGTGTTCAGACAAGCAGGGGAAATATGCTTTCCATCACAATGCTAATGCTAGTCCCGGATGTAGCGCATCGTGTTCAGACAATCAGGGGAAATATGCTTTCCATCACAATGCTAATGCTAGTCCCGGATGTAGCGCATCGTGTTCAGACAAGCAGGGGAAATATGCTTTCCATCACAATGCTAATGCTAGTCCCGGATGTAGCGCATCGTGTTCAGACAATCAGGATGCAGTGGTGAAAACACGGATTGCTGCAACGTGATTGGCTGAACGCAATACACAACATCTGGGACGGTGGCGGTGGAAAATGTTTCATAAAGAAAGTACGCATATTTTCCTTGTTTCTTCTTCTCCTCCATTTTCTTGCAATTTAAATCGAGGAGGAAACCGGTCTGTCACACCGGCTCAACTGTATGAAAATGACACTCCTCTATAACAAAGCACTCTGTTTCCAATCTGTTCTACATTCATCTAATTGGCTTCAAACATGAATTCCTATGGTTATACTGATTACTAGACTATGAACAGCTTTACCAATTGATTTGTGTAAGTAAGCATTTCACGGTAAGGTCTATACCTCTTTTTTTAGAGCATGTGATAAATAAAATTGCATTTGATCTGGGTGACCTGGTAAAGAAAGACAACCAGAGTAAACATCCACAGCTCAAACGCAGATGACCTACCATATGTGTTCAACACCATCATCACGCCTCTCTCCCTGCTACTCACCTCAACATCGCTGACACAACGATCCACTGTATTGGGAAATGAGACACAAACACAACTCAAACTGCAAACAACAATCCGATCAAACACCACCAACAGCTTCAAAGGATAAGGGAGGTAGGATAAGGGAGGTAGGATAAGGGAGGTAGGATAAGGGAGGTAGGATAAGGGTCCCGGCCAAAGGTGCAAACCGTGGAAATACAGTAAGTGACATCATTGTATTTGGGATACAGCCAGGGAATGGACACACAACAAAGTAAAGGGAGAGTCTGGCAAATCCTGATACAGGGAGAGTCTGGCAGGTCAAGGTAAAGTGAGAGTCTGGCAGGTCAAGGTAAAGGGAGAGTCTGGCAGGTCCTGATAAAGGGAGAGTCTGGGAGGTCCTGATAAAGGGAGAGTCTGGCAGGTCAAGGTAAAGGGAGAGTCTGGCAGGTCCTGATAGAGGGAGAGTCTGGCAGGTCTAGGTAAAGGTAGAGTCTGGCAGGTCCTGATAAAGGGAGAGTCTGGCAGGTCCTGGTAAAGGGAGAGTCTGGCAAGTTCCGATACAGGGAAAGTCTGGCAGGTCAAGGTAAAGGGAGAGTCTGGCAGGTCCTGATAAAGGGAGAGTCTGGCAGATCCTGGTAAAGGGAGAGTCTGGCAGGTCCTGGTAAAGGGAGAGTCTGGCAGGTCCTGGTAAAGGGAGAGTCTGGCAGGTCCTGGTAAAGGGAGAGTCTGGCAGGTCCTGGTAAAGGGAGAGTCTGGCAGGTCCTGGTAAAGGGAGAGTCTGGCAGGCCCTGGTAAAGGGAGAGTCTGGCAGGTCAAGGTAAAGGGAGAGTCTGGCATGTCAAGGTAAAGGGAGAGTCTGGCAGGTCAAGGTAAAGGGAGAGTCTGGCAGATTCTGATATAGCTCTGGTAATCTGATGACCAGCGAAAGACAGCGCTGACAGAGCCAGTTATTAAATACATGGCTTTGACAACTGGCAACACGTCTAGTGAGTCTAATTCACCTCATTTGGCACTATAGCTCCTCTGTGGGTTCACTGTCTCATCACATGACTGGGCTGTGGTAAAGTCATGTTCACCATGTTCACCGATCAAATGGTTAGTTCTGGTTATAGACCTCACGTACGGACCTATAGAGATGTATAGTTATTTGGGAGAAAACCTGTTTCCATTCTCTCTTTTCAGAGAGCACTTGGTTTCTTTCACTTGCCACGAGACAGACAAGTCCCGTATGGGCTTTGCTATCACATAAGTGATCAATGGCAATGGTTAGTTACATCCTCTGTACATTTCTGTGGACAGCAGCTAGTGTTGACCTTTCTCCAAACAGTCTTTCTCTGGCTTCGCTCGAGAACTAAATGAGGAAACAAGTCAAGATTGAATCATAGAAACACACGAGATATGATTCTGAAAATGTAACACGCGTTGTTTGACTGTAATAATATGACAAAGTGTTCGCCTTAGCAATATGGCGGTGTTCGCCTTAGCAATCTCACTAGGATAAAGACCACCTCCATTCCTGTCATTACTGAAAGAGATCATGATACCTCACATCTCAAAATAGGGCTACTTAATGTTAGATCCCTTACTTCAAAGGCAATTATAGTCAATGAACTAATCACTGATCATAATCTTGATGTGATTGGCCTGACTGAAACATGGCTTAAGCCTGATGAATTTACTGTTTTAAATTAGGCCTCACCTCCTGGCTACACTAGTGACCATATCCCCCGTGCATCCCGCAAAGGCGGAGGGGTTGCTAACATTTACGATAGCAAATTTCAATTTACAAAAAAAAAAATGACGTTTTCGTCTTTTGAGCTTCTAGTCATGAAATCTATGCAGCCTGCTCAATCACTTTTTATAGCTACTGTTTACAGGCCTCCTGGGCCATATACAGCGTTTCTCACTGAGTTCTCTGAATTCCTATCGGACCTTGTAGTCATAGCAGATAATATTCTAATCTTTGGTGACTTTAATATTCACATGGAAAAGTCCACAGACCCACTCCAAAAGGCTTTTGGAGCCATCATCGACTCAGTGGGTTTTGTCCAACATGTCTCTGGACCCACTCACTGTCACAGTCATATGCTGGACCTAGTTTTGTCCCATGGAATAAATGTGGTGGATCTTAATGTTTTTCCTCATAATCCTGGACTATCGGACCACCATTTTATTACGTTTGCAATTGCAACAAATAATCTGCTCAGACCCCAACCAAGGAACATCAAAAGTCGTGCTATAAATTCACAGACAACACAAAGATTCCTTGATGCCCTTCCAGACTCCCTCTGCCTACCCAAGGACGCCAGAGGACAAAAATCAGTTAACCACCTAACTGAGGATCTCAATTTAACCTTGCGCAATACCCTAGATGCAGTTGCACCCCTAAAAACTAAAAAAATTTCTCATAAGAAACTAGCTCCCTGGTACACAGAAAATACCCGAGCTCTGAAGCAAGCTTCCAGAAAATTGGAACGGAAATGGCGCCACACCAAACTGGAAGTCTTCCGACTAGCTTGGAAGGACGGTACTGTGCAGTACCGAAGAGCCCTTACTGCTGCTCGATCATCCTATTTTTCTAACTTAATTGAGGAAAATAAGAACAATCCGAAATTCCTTTTTGATACTGTCGCAAAGCTAACTAAAAAGCAGCATTCCCCAAGAGAGGATGACTTTCACTTTAGCAGTGATAAATTCATGAACTTCTTTGAGGAAAAGATTATGATTATTAGAAAGCAAATTACTGACTCCTCTTTAAACCTGCGTATTCCTCCAAACCTCAGTTGTCCTGAGTCTGCACAACTCTGCCAGGGCCTAGGATCAAGAGAGACGCTCAAGTGTTTTAGTACTATATCTCTTGACACAATGATGAAAATAATCATGGCCTCTAAACCTTCAAGCTGCATACTGGACCCTATTCCAACTAAACTACTGAAAGAGCTGCTTCCTGTGCTTGGCCCTCCTATGTTGAACATAATAAACGGCTCTCTATCCACTGGATGTGTACCAAACTCACTAAAAGTGGCAGTAATAAAGCCTCTCTTGAAAAAGCCAAACCTTGACCCAGAAAATATAAAAACTATCGGCCTATATATCTTCCATTCCTCTCAAAAATTTTAGAGAAGGCTGTTGCTCAGCAACTCACTGCCTTCCTGAAGACAAACAATGTATACGAAATGCTTCAGTCTGGTTTTAGACCCCATCATAGCACTGAGACGGCACTTGTGAAGGTGGTAAATGACATTTTAATGGCATCGGACCGAGGCTCTGCATCTGTCCTCGTGCTCCTAGACCTTAGTGCCGCTTTTGATACCATCGATCACCACATTTTTTTGGAGAGATTGGAAACCCAAATTGGTCTACACGGACATGTTCTGGCCTGGTTTAGCTCTTATCTGTCGGAAAGATATCAGTTTGTCTCTGTGAATGGTTTGTCCTCTGACAAATCAACTGTAAATTTCGGTGTTCCTCAAGGTTCCGTTTTAGGACCACTATTGTTTTCACTATATATTTTACCTCTTGGGGATGTTATTCGAAAACATAATGTAAACTTTCACTGCTATGCGGATGACACACAGCTGTACATTTCAATGAAACATGGTGAAGCCCCAAAATTGCCCTCGCTAGAAGCATGTGTTTCAGACATAAGGAAGTGGATGGCTGCAAACTTTCTACGATTAAACTCGGACAAAACAGAGATGCTTGTTCTAGGTCCCAAGAAACAAAGAGATCTTCTGTTGAATCTGACAATTAATCTTAATGGTTGTACAGTCGTCTCAAATAAAACTGTGAAGGACCTCGGCGTTACTCTGGACCCTGATCTCTCTTTTGAAGAACATATCAAGACCATTTCAAGGACATCTTTTTTCCATCTACGTAACATTGCAAAAATCAGAAACTTTCTGTCCAAAAATGATGCAGAAAAATTAATCCATGCTTTTGTCACTTCTAGGTTAGACTACTGCAATGCTCTATTTTCCGGCTACCCGGATAAATCACTAAATAAACTTCAGTTAGTGCTAAATACGGCTGCTAGAATCCTGACTAGAACCAAAAAATTTGATCATATTACTCCAGTGCTAGCCTCTCTACACTGGCTTCCTGTCAAAGCAAGGGCTGATTTCAAGGTTTTACTGCTAACCTACAAAGCATTACATGGGCTTGCTCCTACCTATCTCTCTGATTTGGTCCTGCCGTACATACCTACACGTACGCTACGGTCACAAGACGCAGGCCTCCTAATTGTCCCTAGAATTTCTAAGCAAACAGCTGGAGGCAGGGCTTTCTCCTATAGAGCTCCATTTTTATGGAACGGTCTGCCTACCCATGTCAGAGACGCAAACTCGGTCTCAACCTTTAAGTCTTTACTGAAGACTCATCTCTTCAGTGGGTCATATGATTGAGTGTAGTCTGGCCCAGGAGTGGGAAGGTGAACGGAAAGGCTCTGGAGCAACGAACCGCCCTTGCTGTCTCTGCCTGGCCGGTTCCCCTCTTTCCACTGGGATTCTCTGCCTCTAACCCTATTACAGGGGCTGGGTCACTGGCTTACTGGGGCTCTCTCATGCCGTCCCTGGAGGGGGTGCGTCACCTGAGTGGGTTGATTCACTGTTGTGGTCATCCTGTCTGGGTTGGCGCCCCCCCTTGGGTTGTGCCGTGGCGGAGATCTTTGTGGGCTACACTCAGCCTTGTCTCAGGATGGTAAGTTGGTGGTTGAAGATATCCCTCTAGTGGTGTGGGGGCTGTGCTTTGGCAAAGTGGGTGGTGTTATATCCTTCCTGTTTGGCCCTGTCCGGGGTGTCCTCGGATGGGGCCACAGTGTCTCCTGACCCCTCCTGTCTCAGCCTCCAGTATTTATGCTGCAGTAGTTTATGTGTCGGGGGCTGGGGTCAGTTTGTTATATCTGGAGTACTTCTCCTGTCCTATTCGGTGTCCTGTGTGAATCTAAGTGTGCGTTCTCTAATTCTCTCCTTCTCTCTTTCTTTTCTCTCTCTCGGAGGACCTGAGCCCTAGGACCATGCCCCAGGACTACCTGACATGATGACTCCTTGCTGTCCCCAGCCCACCTGGCCATGCTGCTGTTCCAGTTTCAACTGACCTGAGCCCTAGGACCATGCCCCAGGACTACCTGACATGATGACTCCTTGCTGTCCCCAGTCCACCTGGCCATGCTGCTGCTCCAGTTTCAACTTCCACCTGACTGTGCTGCTGCTCCAGTTTCAACTGCTCTGCCTTATTATTATTCGACCATGCTGGTCATTTATGAACATTTGAACATCTTGGCCATGTTCTGTTATAATCTCCACCCGGCACAGCCAGAAGAGGACTGG
>NC_056442.1:55505369-55577869 GCF_018296145.1 Oncorhynchus tshawytscha | reverse complement strand
ATCTGTATTCGATAGCAGCAAGTCTTGAAATCATCTTCCATGTTTTCAATTTCATAACATCCTGTGGTGAGCCCCAAAACAGGAAGGGCCTATACGTCACCAAACCAAGGATAAAGCAGCCAAAAAATGCCAGCACTGGTGACATCGTGTGGAAGCTGTAGGCGTTTACAGGGGATCCCCATGTATTTTCTTCAGCCTTAGACAATACATTGACTGGCGGATGAATATTATTTTTGTGTTTTTGGTGAACAGTTTTTCAAAGGATTTTTATTTACTCCTAAACACGTTATATTATAGCCACAGACACAATTTAACCAGTTTTAGAGACTTCAGAGTATTTTCTATACACACACACTTATCATATGCATATACTATATTCCTGGCATGAGTAGCAGGACGCTGAAATGTTGCGCGATTTTTAACAAAAAGCTGTGAAAATTCGCAGCCTCCTTAACAGGTTTTAACTTAAAATATTTTAAATTGTCACATGTAGCATTTATATATATTTTCTATTTTATTTTTGTTTGAGAATTGAGAATGGGGGCGTATTCGATCCTCCTTTTCCTGTAGTCCACAATCATCTCCTTTGTCTTGATCACTTTGGGGAAGAGGTTGTTGTCCTGGCACCACACGGTCAGGTCTCTGACTTCCTCCCTATAGTCTGTCTCATTGTTGTCTGTGATCAGGCCTACCAATGTTGTGTCATCAGCAAACTTAATGCTGGTGTTGGAGTTGTGCCTGGCTGTGCAGTCATGACTGAATAGGGAGTACAGGAGGGGACTGAGCACTCACCCCTGAGGGATCCCGTGTTGAGGATCAACGTGGCAGATGTGTTGCTGCCTACCCTTACCACCTGGGGGTGGCCCGTCAGGAAATCCAGGATCCAGTTGCAAGGAGGTGTTTAGTCCCAGGGTCCTTAGCTTAGTGATGAGCTTTGAGGGCACTATGGTGTTGAACGCTGAGCTGTAGTCAATGAATAGCATTCTCACATAGGTGTTCCTTTTGTCCAGGTGGGAAAGGGCAGTGTGGAGTGCAATAGAGATTGCATCATCTGTGGATCTGTTGGGGCTGTATGCAAATTGGAGTGGATCTAGGGTTTCTGGGATAATGGTGTTAATGTGAGCCATGACCAGCCTTTCAAAGCATTTCATGGGTACAGATGTTAGTGCTATGGGTCGGTAGTTTTAGGCAGGCTACCTTCGTGTTCTTGGGCACAGGGACTATGGTGGTCTGCTTGAAGCATGTTGGTATTACAGTGTCACGTAGAGTAGGCCAGATGGCTAAACTGGATAACCTAACCTCTATAAAAATAAAAAGATGGCGGAACCGCAAAAGTTCTTCTGTGCAAAGGTGTTTATTTACAAGTGATTCCGGAACAGAAAATAACAGTACTGCCATCAACGTCTACCTTATGGGACAGCTTAACAACAATGCTGCCCCATCCACAGCTCAATCCAAAAAATCCCCCTTAGAGACTGGAGAGAGGCTCCTTTTGTAGGGCTAGCCCCTCCCCTCAGAACAATTAACCCTAATTAATTAATCAATTAACAATACAAACCTACATTTTCCATGAACTAAACATACTAAAGGATATACATTGCAACACGGTTTTAAACAATATCACAACATAACATTTACAACATTACAGCATTACTGACAATATCTTTCAATATGCCCATATGCATTAATGAGCCATTTGGGACATCAACATTGATAAGTATAATAATTATTGTATCTCTCAAATATGAACATTGACAAGTGTGAAATGCATGCACCAAGACAGAAGTTAAATTGTGTGTCGACCCACATTGTTAACTTATGGTATAATGGCGCAGGGAGGAGTGATGAATATGTGTGTGCGTTAAAGAACCAAATGCTGCCCGCGGCCAGTGACGGACTTCTACATCACATACAGACTCAGACAGGGAAAGGTTGAAAATATCAGTGAAGACACTTGCAAGTTGGTGAGCGCATGTTCAGAGTACACGTCCTGGTAATCCGTCTGGCCCAGCGGCCTTGTGAATGTTGACCTGTTTAAAGGTCTTACTCACATTGGCTGCGGTGAGCGTGATCACACAGTCGTCCGGAACAGCTGATGCTCTCATGCATGTTTCAGTGTTTCTTGCCTCGAAGCGAGCATAGAAGTTATTTAGCTCCTCTGGTAGGCTCGTGTCACTGGGCAGCTCTCGGCTGTGCTTTCCTTTGTAGTCTGTAGTAGTTTGCAGGCCCTGCCACATCTGATGAGCGTCGGAGTCGGTGTAGTACGATTTGATCTTAGTCCTGCATTGAAGCTTTGCCTGTTTGATGGTTCATCGCAGGGCATTGCAGGATTTCTTAGAAGCTTTGGGTTAGAGTCCCACTCCTTGAAAATTCGATCGTAATCCTGCATTGATGCTTTGCCTGTTTGATGGTTTGTCCGAGTGCATAGCATGATTTCTTATAAGTTTCCATGTTAGAGTACCGCTCCTTGAATCAGCAGCTCTACCATTTAGCTCAGTCTGAATGTTGCTGTCACGTATTCTCAAGGTGGGTGGAGTCAGGCGCAGAGAGCAGGTTAAGTGATTTGACAGTTTAATTCTCCGCCAATCAAAACAACACGGTCAACCCAACATACAGGGTGAATAATCCAACACAGGATCAAAAAATAGACCGGAGAAATAACACACACGTACTCCACCAAAATACATGAAATACAAAACAATCCCGCACAAAACAAGGGCAGGACAACCTAATACATATAAGGACGTTAATTAAACAAAAATACACACAGGTGAAACTAATAAGACAAAACCAACAGACAAACGAAAAAGGGATCGGTAGTGGCTAGTAGGACGGTGACGACGACCGCCGAGCACCGCCCGAACAGGCAGGAGAGCCAACTTCGGCGGAAGTCGTGACAGTTGCCTGTAATCATTGGCTTCTGGTTGGGGTATGTACGTGGGGACGACGTCCTGAATGCACTGATCGATGAAGCCAGTGACTGATGTGGTGTACTCCTCAATGCCATCTGAAGAATCCCGGAACATATTCCAGTCTGTGATAGCAAAGCAGTCCTGTAGTTTAGCATCTGCTTCACCTGAGCACTTTTTTATAGACCGAGTCACTGGTGCTTCCTGCTTTAATTTTAGCTTGTAAGCAGGAATCAGGGGGATAGAAGTATGGTCAGATTTGCCAAATGGAGGGCGAGGGAGAGCTTTGTATGCGTCTCTGTGAGTGGAGTAAAGGTGGTTTAGAATTTCTTTCCCTCTGGTTGCACATTTAACATGCTGATAGAAATGAGGTAAAACTGATTTAAGTTTCCTTGCATTAAAGTCTGGGTGAGCATTTTCCTGTTTGCTTATGGCCTGATACAGCTCAGTGAGTGCGGTTTTAGTGCCAGCCTCGGTCTGTGTTGGTATGTAGACAGCTACGAAAAATACAGATGAAAACTCTCTAGGTAGATAGTGTTGTCTACATCTTATCATGAGATACTCTACCTCAGGCGAGCAAAACCCTGAGACTTGCTTAGATTTTGTGCATCAGCTATTGTTTAAAAATATGCATAGGCCCCCGCCCCTTGTCTTACGAGAGGCTGCTGTTCTATCCTGCCGATAGAGTGTATAACCAGCCAGCTGTATGTTATTCATGTCGTCGTTCAGCCACGGCTCAGTGAAACATAAAGTATTACAGTTTTTAATGTCCCATTGGTAGGTTATACCTGCTTTCAGTTCTTCCCATTTCTTTTCCAGAAATTGAACGTTAGATTGCAGAACAGAAGGCAAGGGCAGATTAGCCAGTCGTCGCCTGATCCTCACAAGGCATCCTGATCTATTTCCGCAAAACCTGTTTCCTTTTCCAGCGAATGACGGGGATCTGGGCCTGGTCGGGTGTCCGTAGTATATCCTTCGCGTTCGACTCATTGAAGTAGAACTCCTTGTCTAATCTGAGGTGAGTAATCCCAGTTCTGATGTCCAGAAGCACTTTTCGGTCATAAGAGATGGTAGCAGCAACAATACGTACAAAACAAGTTACGAAGAAAAGCAAGAAAACAAATAAAATTGCATGGTTGGATAAGAGCCGGCGCCATCTTTCTCTCTCTTCATCTCAGCTTCATTTCTCTGATCACATGGCTCAGTGTGGCTCAATCTCTCTGTTTGAGGATATCCTGTTTCCTACCTCTCTTTAGGGAGAGAACCTGTTTCCTTTCTCTCTTCTTGGAGGTAACCTGTTTCCTTTCTCTCTTTTGGGAGATAATCTGTTTTCTTTCTCTCTTTTTGGAGGTAACCTGGTCCCTTTCTCTCTTTTGGGAGAGGTAACCTGTTTCCTTTCTCTCTTTTGGGAGATAATCTATTTTCTTTTTGGCCTTTATTTATCTCCTGATGTTGGAATACTACAAATGCATTTCCTAAAAGATGTTTCTTCAGGTCCCTATTACCAAAAGATTCTAGTGTGAAAACAATAGGAGGAGACGAATAAAGAGCCCGATATTTACAGGGATCAATCATACACATTCATTCTCAGTTGATGAGAATATCAGACTGAATTTCGGTGGACATTGAGAAATATTTTTTTTGAAAGGAATTTCTCAACATTTTTTGAGCCATCCCTCAAATTGACAGCCATTGGCTCACCACATTATTTGTGACAGCAAATCCTGTGAGCCAGTTCATCGAAACTGAATACCCAGTGAGTCTGTCTCATACTCGCAGGCCACACCATCTTGCCAAGTCCACATGTGAATACGCACATCAAGCTGCTCTTCATTGTGTGTCTGTGTGTTTGTGTCTGTCTGTCTGTTGGCCAGGCTGGGCTGTGGAGGGGCAGGGCAGGACGGCTGTTAAAAGTCACATGTTGCTGGTAGTCTTTGAGGAATCTGTAAGCACACACAGTGTTGGCCCGACTGACCCTTCAGAGAGCAGAGTGCTGGCTGGCTGAAGCCTGTTTGGGAGGCCCATGAATAGGGCTGGGTGAATCCTGGCTGGAAGGCCTAGGAATAGGGCTGGGTGAGGCCTGGTTGAGTGAGGCCTGGCTGGGAGGCCCATGAATAGGGCTGGGTGAAGCCTGGCTGGAAGGCCTAGGAATAGGGCTGGGTGAGGCCTGGTAGAGTGAGGCCTGGCTGGGAGGCCCATGAATAGGGCTGGGTGAAGCCTGGCTGGAAGGCCTAGGAATAGGGCTGGGTGAGGCCTTGCTGGAAGGCCTAGGAATAGGGCTGGGTCCTGGCTGGAAGGCCTAGGAATAGGGCTGGGTGAAGCCTGGCTGGAAGGCCTAGGAATAGGGCTGGGTGAAACCTGGCTGGGAGGCCCAGGAATAGGGCTGGGTGAAGCCTGGCTGGAAGGCCTAGGAATAGGGCTGGGTGAGGCCTTGCTGGAAGGCCTAGGAATAGGGCTGGGTGAAACCTGGCTGGGAGGCCCAGGAATAGGGCTGGGTGAAACCTGGCTGGGAGGCCCAGGAATAGGGCTGGGTGAAACCTGGCTGGGAGGCCCAGGAATAGGGCTGGGGCACAATGGGAATATTGTGGTTTAGGAAAATACCAACCAACAGGAGACTGCACCTCTCTTTAGTCCTCAACATTATTTTCTTGTATGTGGAGATTTTTTCTTCCTATATATAAGCACTTTTTATGTCCTGTTTTCCCTTGTAAACTTTAAATTGGTGGTCTAGTGTGAATATGTACACACAAACATACTTATTAGTAGCTGTAATTTAGCTATTATTTTGCCAGTGATTCATGGTCGAATGTTATTGCAGTCGATGTGTATTTTCTTAGTACAACCTTAATGTAATCCAACTGTTCAGATTATGAAACTAAAACACCACGTAAGATCGCAAGGCAAATAAATAGAGAGAGAAAATAGTTCTTACTGGTATGAATCTGTGTCACAGGATTTCACTGTCATTACCCAGCTGGATTTCATTGTGTCACACTCAGCTGGTTTTCATTATGTCATTATCCAGCTGGTTTTCATTGTGTCATTACCCAGCTGGTTTTCATTGTGTCATTACCCAGCTGGTTTTCATTGTGTCATTACACAGCTGGTTTTCATTGTGTCATTACCCAGCTGGTTTTCATTGTGTCATTACCCAGCTGGTTTTCATTGTGTCATTACCCAGCTGGTTTTCATTGTGTCATTATCCAGCTGGTTTTCATTGTGTCATTATCAGCTGGTTTTCATTGGTCATTACCCAGCTGGTTTTCATTGTGTCATTACCCAGCTGGTTTCATTTTGTCATTACTCAGCTGGTTTTCATTGTGTCATTACCCAGCTGGTTTTCATTGTGTCATTACTCAGCTGGTTTTCATTGTGTCATTACCCAGCTGGTTTTTATTGTGTCATTACCCAGCTGGTTTTCATTGTGTCATTACCCAGCTGGTTTTCATTGTGTCATTACTCAGCTGGTTTTCATTGTGTCATTACTCAGCTAGTTTTCGTTGTGTCATTACCCAGCTGGTTTTCATTGTATCATTACTCAGTTGGTTTTCATTGTGTCAATACCCAGCTGGTTTCATTTTGTCATTACCCAGCTGGTTTTCATTGTGTCATTACCCAGCTGGTTTTCATTGTATCATTACTCAGCTGGTTTTCATTGTGTCATTACTCAGCTGGTTTTCATTGTGTCATTACCCAGCTGGTTTTCATTGTGTCATTACCCAGCTGGTTTTCATTGTGTCATTACCCAGCTGGTTTTCATTGTGTCATTACCCAGCTGGTTTCATTTTGTCATTACTCAGCTGGTTTTCATTGTGTCATTACCCAGCTGGTTTTCATTGTGTCATTACTCAGCTGGTTTTCATTGTGCCCAGCTGGATTGTGTCATTACCCAGCTGGTTTTCATTGTGTCATTACCCAGCTGGTTTTCATTGTGGCTGGTTTTCAGTGTCATTACTCAGCTAGTTTTCGTTGTGTCATTACCCAGCTGGTTTTCATTGTATCATTACTCAGTTGGTTTTCATTGTGTCAATACCCAGCTAGTTTCATTTTGTCATTACCCAGCTGGTTTTCATTGGTCATTACCCAGCTGGTTTTCATTGTATCATTACTCAGCTGGTTTTCATTGTGTCATTACTCAGCTGGGAGTCATTACCCAGCTGGTTTCATTTTGTCATTACTCAGCTGGTTTTCATTGTGTCATTACTCAGCTGGTTTTCATTGTGTCCCAGCTAGTTTTCATTGTGTCATTACCCAGCTGGTTTTCATTGTATCATTACTCAGCTGGTTTCATTTTGTCATTACCCAGCTGGTTTTCATTGTGTCATTACCCAGCTGGTTTTCATTGTATCATTACCCAGCTGGTTTTCACTGTGTCATTACTCAGCTGGTTTTCATTGTGTCATTACCCAGCTGGTTTTCATTGTATTTTACTCAGCAGGTTTTCATTGTGTCATTACCCAGCTGGTTTTCATTGTGTCATTACCCAGCTGGTTTTCATTGTGTCATTACCCAGCTGGTTTTCATTCTGTCATTACTCAGCTGGTTTTCATTGTGTCATTACCCAGCTGGTTTTCATTGTGTCATTACTCAGCTGGTTATCATTTTGTCATTACCCAGCTGGTTTTCATTGTGTCATTACTCAGCTGGTTTTAATTGTGTCATTACCCAGCTGGTTTTCATTGTGTCATTACTCAGCTGGTTTTTCATTCAGCTGGTTTCATTTTGTCATTACTCACTGGTTTTCATTGTGTCATTACTCAGCTGGTTTTCATTGTGTCATTACCCAGCTGGTTTTATGTGTCATTACTGGTTTCATTGTGTCACAATTGGTTTTCATTGTGTCATTACTCAGCTGGTTTTCATTGTGTCATTTCAGCTAGTTTTCATTGTGTCATTACCCAGCTGGTTTTCATTGTGTCATTACCCAGCTGGTTTTCATTGTGTCATTACTCAGCTGGTTTTCATTGTGTCATTACCCAGCTGGTTTTCATTGTGTCATTACCCAGCTGGTTTTTTGTCATTACCCAGCTGGTGTCATTACTCAGCTGGTTTTCATTGTGTCATTACTCAGCTAGTTTTCATTGTGTCATTACCCAGCTGGTTTTCATTGTATCATTACTCAGCTGGGTTTCATTGTGTCATTACCCAGCTGGTTTTCATTGTGTCATTACCCAGCTGGTTTTCATTGTGTCATTACCCAGCTGGTTTTCATTGTATCATTACTCAGCTGGTTTTCATTGTGTCATTACTCAGCTGGTTTTCATTGTCATTACCCAGCTGGTTTTCATTGTGTCATTACCCAGCTGGTTTTCATTGTGTCATTACCCAGCTGGTTTCATTTTGTCATTACTCAGCTGGTTTTCATTGTGTCATTACTCAGCTGGTTTTCATTGTGTCATTACTCAGCTAGTTTTCATTGTGTCATTACCCAGCTGGTTTTCATTACTCAGCTGGTTTCATTTTGTCATTACCCAGCTGGTTTTCATTGTGTCATTACCCAGCTGGTTTTCATTGTATCATTACCCAGCTGGTTTTCACTGTGTCATTACCCAGCTGGTTTTCATTGTATTTTACTCAGCAGGTTTTCATTGTGTCATTACCCAGCTGGTTTTCATTGTGTCATTACCCAGCTGGTTTTCATTGTGTCATTACCCAGCTGGTTTTCATTGTGTCATTACTCAGCTGGTTTTCATTGTGTCATTACTCAGCTGGTTTTCATTGTGTCATTACTCAGCTGGTTTTCATTGTGTCATTACTCAGCTGGTTTTCATTGTGTCATTACCCAGCTGGTTGTCATTGTGTCATTACCCAGCTGGTTTTCATTTCGTCATTACCCAGCTGGTTTTCATTGTGTCATTACTCAGCTGGTTATCATTTTGTCATTACCCAGCTGGTTTTCATTGTGTCATTACCCAGCTGGTTTTCATTTTGTCATTACCCAGCTGGTTTTCATTGTGTCATTACCCAGCTGGTTTTCATTGTGTCATTACTCAGCTGGTTTTCATTGTGTCATTACCCAGCTGGTTTTCATTGTGTCATTACCCAGCTGGTTTTCATTGTGTCATTACTCAGCTGGTTATCATTTTGTCATTACCCAGCTGGTTTTCATTGTGTCATTACTCAGCTGGTTTTAATTTTGTCATTACCCAGCTGGTTTTCATTGTGTCATTACCCAGCTGGTTTTCATTTTGTCATTACCCAGCTGGTTTTCATTGTATCATTACCCAAATGGTTTTCATTGTGTCATTACTCAGCTGATTTTCATTCTGTCATTACCCAGGTGGTTTTCATTGTGTCATTACCCAGCTGGTTTTCATCGTGTCATTACCCAGCTGGTTTTCATCGTGTCATTACCCAGCTGGTTTTCATTGTGTCATACCCAGCTGGTTTTCATTGTGTCATTACTCAGCTGGTTTTCATTGTGTCATTACCCAGCTGGTTTTCATTGTGTCATTACTCAGCGGGTTTTCATTGTCATTACCTAGCTGGTTTTCATTTGTCATTACCCAGCTGGTTTTCATTTTGTCATTACTCAGCTGGTTTTCATTGTGTCATTACCCAGCTGGTTTTCATTGTGTCATTACTCAGCTGGTTTTCATTGTGTCATTACTAACCTGGGTTTCATTGTGTCATTACCCAGATGGTTTTCATTGTGTCATTACTCAGCTGGTTTTCATTGTGTCATTACCCAGCTGGTTTTCATTGTGTCATTACCCAGCTGGTTTTCATTGTGTCATTACCCAGCTGGTTTTAATTTTGTCATTACCCAGCTGGTTTTCATTGTGTCATTACCCAGATGGTTTTCATTGTGTCATTAACCAGCTGGTTTTCATTGTGTCATTACCCAGCTGGTTTTCATTGTGTCATTACCCAGCTGGTTTTCATTGTATCATTACTCAGCTGGGTTTCATTGTGTCATTACCCAGCTGGTTTTCATTGTGTCATTAACCAGCTGGTTTTCATTGTGTCATTACCCAGCTGGTTTTCATTGTGTCATTACCCAGCTGGTTTTCATTGTGTCATTACCCAGCTGGTTTTCATTGTGTCATTACTCAGCTGGTTTTCATTGTGTCATTACTCAGCTGGTTTTCATTGTGTCATTACTCAGCTAGTTTTCATTGTGTCATTACCCAGCTCGTTTTCATTGTATCATTACTCAGCTGGGTTTCATTGTGTCATTACCCAGCTGGTTTTCATTGTGTCATTACCCAGCTGGTTTTCAGTGTGTCATTACCCAACTGGTTTTCATTGTGTCATTACCCAGCTGGTTTTCATTGTGTCATTACCCAGCTGGTTTTCATTGTGTCATTACTCAGCTGGTTTTCATTGTGTCATTACCCAGCTGGTTTTCATTGTGTCATTACCCAGCTGGTTTTCATTGTGTCATTACCCAGCTGGTTTTCATTGTATCATTACTCAGCTGGGTTTCATTGTGTCATTACCCAGCTGGTTTTCATTGTGTCATTAACCAGCTGGTTTTCATTGTGTCATTACCCTGCTGGTTTTCATTGTGTCATTACCCAGCTGGTTTTCATTGTGTCATTACCCAGCTGGTTTTCATTGTGTCATTACCCAGCTGGTTTTCATTGTGTCATTACTCAGCTGGTTTTCATTTTGTCATTACCCAGCTGGTTTTCATTGTGTCATTACCCAGCTGGTTTTCATTGTGTCATACCCAGCTGGTTTTCATTGTGTCATTACTCAGCTGGTTTTCATTGTGTCATTACCCAGCTGGTTTTCATTGTGTCATTACTCAGCGGGTTTTCATTGTGTCATTACCCAGCTGGTTTTCATTGTGTCATTACCCAACTGGTTTTCATCGTGTCATTACCCAGCTGGTTTTCATCGTGTCATACCCAGCTGGTTTTCAGGCTAAAGCTAGCCCACACTAACATAAGATGAAGATAAGGTGCAACTGGAAAACGGATATGGATTTGACTGCCCTAAATACACCACCATCAAGCAGCTTAGTGAAGAGATCCTCTGGCTGTTAGCTCGGTTGAGAGGATAACCTGCTTTCTAAGTTCATCGACCTTGATATAATCCAGGAAAATGCAATCTCACTTTGAAATGCCTCCTATAGCAAAGCTGTCGATGAGTTGGGTAGTGTTGATCTGTCCCAATCCAACGGACAGATGTCAAGGTCAACTCCGCGGCCCCATGGGAGACTGGACACTCACAAGGTGTAGGAGTTTGGAGAGGCAGTCTGGCCACCCTTCATCTATCTGAGAAGATCCAATCCAGCTATCAAAGAGCTTTGCTCCACTTGAGATGGACCTACGAGCCCCGGGAGATCAAATCAAATCAAATCAAATTATATTTGTCACATACACATGGTTAGCAGATGTTAATGCGAGTGTAGCGAAATGCTTGTGCTTCTAGTTCCGACAATGCAGTAATAATCCAACAAGTAATCTAACTAACAATTCCAAAAAAAACTACTGTCTTATACACAGTGTAAGGGGATAAAGAATATGTACATAAAGATATATGAATGAGTGATGGTACAGAGTAGCTTAGGCAAGATACAGTAGATGGTATCGAGTACAGTATATACATATGAGATTAGTATGTAAACAAAGTGGCATAGTTAAAGTGGCTAGTGATACATAAGGATGCAGTAGATGATATAGAGTACAGTATATACGTATACATATGAGATGAATAATGTAGGGTATGTAAACATTATATTATGTAGCATTGTTTAAAGTGGCTAGTGATATATTTTACATCATTTCCCATCAATTCCCATTATTAAAGTGGCTGGAGTTGAGTCAGTGTGTTGGCAGCAGCCACTCAATGTTAGTGGTGGCTGATTAACAGTGGCTCGGGTGGTTGTTGTCCTTGATGATCTTTATGGCCTTCCTGTAACATCGGGTGGTGTAGGTGTCCTGGAGGGCAGGTAGTTTGCCCCCGGTGATGCGTTGTGCAGACCTCACTACCCTCTGGAGAGCCTTACGGTTGTGGGCGGAGCAGTTGCCGTACCAGGCGGTGATACAGTCCGCCAGGATGCTCTCGATTGTGCATCTGTAGAAGTTTGTGAGTGCTTTTGGTGACAAGCCGAATTTCTTCAGCCTCCTGAGGTTGAAGAGGCGCTGCTGCGCCTTCTTCACGATGCTGTCTGTGTGAGTGGATCAATTCAGTTTGTCTGTGATGTGTATGCCGAGGAACTTAAAACTTACTACCCTCTCCACTACTGTTCCATCGATGTGGATAGGGGGATGTTTCCTCTGCTGTTTCCTGAAGTCCCCAATCATTTCCTTAGTTTTGTTGATGTTGAGTGTGAGGTTGACGTTGAGTGTGAGGTTATTTTCCTGACACCACACTCCGAGGGCCCTCACCTCCTCCCTGTAGGCCGTCTCGTCGTTGTTGGTAATCAAGCCTACCACTGTTGTGTCATCCGCAAACTTGATGATTGAGTTCGATGTTGTTGCCTACCCTCACCACCTGGGGGCGTCCCGTCAGGAAGTCCAGTACCCAGTTGCACAGGGCGGGGTCGAGACCCAGGGTCTCGAGCTTGATGACGAGCTTGGAGGGTACTATGGTGTTGAATGCCGAGCTGTAGTCGATGAACAGCATTCTCACATAGGTATTCCTCTTGTCCAGATGGGTTAGGGCAGTGTGCAGTGTGGTTGAGATTGCATCGTCTGTGGACCCATTTGGGCGGTAAGCAAATTGGAGTGGGTCTAGGGTGTCAGGTATGGTGGAGGTGATATGGTCCTTGACTAGTCTCTCAAAGCACTTCATGATGACGGAAGTGAGTGCTACGGGGCGGTAGTCGTTTAGCTCAGTTACCTTAGCTTTCTTGGGAACAGGAACAATGGTGGCCCTCTTGAAGCATGTGGGAACAGCAGACTGGTATAGGGATTGATTGAATATGTCCGTGATAGCACGGATCCTGGGTGTGTCCCAACAGCCGGAGGCCACCAAGTGACACGCTCCCCCCACGGCCACCTCAGTTCAGCAGGTCACTTCCCCATCGGATTCCATCACGGTCACCATTATTGTGTGTAGCTTGATGCTGAGAGATGTTGGCCTGCCTACAGTCCGTGGACCGACCAAGGTCCACTGTCACTCAGGAGCCCGTGTCCATGACATCAACTCCCTTCTGCCCACGGTTCTAGCCAACTACTCCAATATCAACACCATTGTCACTCACATAGGTTTTAATGACCTTCGTTTTAGGTGATCTGAGGAACTGAGGGAGCACAAATAATTATTTTTGAAAACTTGTTCAGGCTAGGGTCTATATTTCTCAATTTCTGCCTGACTGATGTGCAAAATAAACTGCCTGTTGCTCAGGCCCAGATGCCAGGATATGTATATAATTGGTACCATTGGAAATAAAGCACTCTGAAGTTTGTAGAAATGTTAAAATAATATAGAAGACTATAACACAATAGATATGGTATGAGAAAATACCAAGAAAAAGTTAATCAGAATATTTTTTTTGAGAACCCATGCTCTTCCATTAGAACGTTTAAGGGAAAAAAAATGTAATCCAGCTCCCAGGATGCAATTCCTATGGCCTCCACTGGATGTCAGTAGTCTTTGTTCAAGGTTTCAGGCTTGTTTCTTCCCAAACGAGGAAGAATGATGAGATTTAGTGCTGGGATACAGACTTGGAAATCAGTCTGTGTGCGCCCAATGAAGAGGACGCGCACCTGCTAATATCGTTTTCCTATTGAACATACTTCTTTCCGTATTAAATATTACAGTTTAATTACATTTTAGATAATTAGATTAATTAAATAATTAATTAGGGAACCTGAGGATTAAATAGAAACGTATTTTGACTTGTTTTAACAAAGTTTAGCGGTAGCTTTTTGGATTTCTTTCTCTGCATGTTGAACGAGTGGATTACTCAAATCGATGGCGCCAACTAAGCTAACTTTTTGGGATATAAAGAAGGATTTTATCTAACAAAACAACACCACATGTTATAGCTGGGACTTTTTAGATGACAAATCAGAGGAAGATTTTCAAAAAGTAAGTGAATATTTAATCGCTATTTGTGAATTTATGAAATCTGTGCTGGTGGAAAAATATTTTCATGTGGGGCGCCGTCCTCAAGCAATCACATGGCTTTCACTGTAATAACTACTGACAGACAGGGTCTGGTAGTGCCCCAATCCCAGCAACATCAAACTGTTTTAGAGACTGACAGACAGGGTCTGGTAGTGCTCCAGTCCCAGCAACATCAAACTGTTTTAGTGGTCCCACCCATAACCACAGCCATACTCTGAACCTGGTCATTACCAAGGGGCTTTCTATTGGGCCCACCCATAACCACAGCCATACTCTGGACCTGGTTATTACCAAGGGGCTTTTTACTGGGCCCACCCATAACCACACCCATACTCTGGACCTGGTTATTACCAAGGGGCTTTCTATTGGGCCCACCCATAACCACAGCCATATACTGGACCTGGTTATTACCAAGGGGCTTTCTATTGATGTATCCTCTATCGTTGATTTTGCTTTATTTGATCACCACTGTTTACTTTGTTACTACCTTGTTGCCCATAGCACAGGATAATAGTGAACGCATTATTACGAAACACTATCTTACCTCTGAAGTTGCTACAGATTTTACTGAGTGTATGAGCAATACTCCACCACCTATTCTGCCATCCTCGTGTGAGGGTTTAGTTCATAACTTTAATAGCAAATTAAGGGCAACTATTGATGCCATAGCTTCAGTAAAGTTGAAAAAGACCACTTTCACTGCGTTGCATTCCATGTCTGAAACAGGCTGTGTAAATAAAGCTTGATTTGACTATCCAGCTTAGTGTAAGTATTTAAAATCTAAAATATATTTTGAATTGTTTAACACTTTTTTAGTTACTAAATGATTCCATATGCGTCATTGTTTTGATGTCTTCACTTTTAGTCTACAATGTAGAAAAGAGTAAAAATAAAGAAAAATCCTTGAATGAGTAGGTGTGTCCAAGCTTTTCACTTCTACTATATATGTTAGGGGTAAGGCGAAGGGTCAAGAGGAACTTTGTGTGTGGAATGTTGCTGAGTGATATTGTCACGTTCTGACCATAGTTCTTTTGTGTTTTCCTTGTTTTAGTGTTGGTCAGGACGTGAGCTGGGTGGGCATTCTATGTTTTGTGTGTCTAGGTTGTTTTTCTGTGTTCGGCCTAGTATGGTTCTCAATCAGAGGCAAGTGTCGTTAGTTGTCTCTGATTGAGAATCATACTTAGGTAGCCTAGGTTTCATTGTGTTTTTGTGGGTGATTGTTTCCGTGTCTGTGTTTTACACCACATGTTACTGTTTTCGTTTTTCGTTATTCACGGTACGTTTATTGTTTTGTATGGAGTGTTCAGTTAATGTGTTTAACAAAAAAAACATGGACACTTACCACGCCGCATATTGGTCCTCCGATCCTTCTCGCCTCTCCTCTCCAGACGAAGAGGAGGAAAACCATTACAGAATCACCCACCAAGCGGCGTGGTAACAGACAGAGGCAACAGCAGCAGCAGGAGCAACAGCAGCAGCAGGAGAGGCAACAGCAGCAGCAGGAGCAACAGCAGCAGCAGGAGCAACAGCAGCAGCAGGAGAGGCAACAGCAGCAGCAGGAGCAACAGCAGCAGCAGGAGAGGCAACAGCAGCAGCAGGAGAGGCAACAGCAGCAGCAGGAGAGGCAACAGCAGCAGCAGGAGCAACAGCAGCAGCAGGAGAGGCAACAGCAGCAGCAGGAGAGGCAACAGCAGCAGCAGGAGAGGCAACAGCAGCAGCAGGAGAGGCAACAGCAGGAGAGGCAACAGCAGCAGCAGGAGAGGCAACAGCAGCAGCAGGAGAGGCAACAGCAGCAGCAGGAGAGGCACAGCAGCAGCAGGAGCAACAGCAGCAGAGGAGAGGCAACAGCAGCAGCAGGAGAGGCAACAGCAGCAGCAGGAGAGGCAACAGCAGCAGCAGGAGAGGCAACAGCAGCAGCAGGAGAGGCAACAGCAGCAGCAGGAGAGGCAACAGCAGCAGCAGGAGAGGCAACAGCAGCAGCAGCAGCAGCAGGAGAGGCAGCAGCAGCAGGAGAGGCAACAGCAGCAGGAGAGGCAGCATTATCTGGACTATACAACTTGGGAAGAGATAGACAGGTGGGCGGTAGACCCAGGGAGAGTGCCGGAGCCCGCCTGGGATTCGCTGAAGCAGTGTGGGGGGGTTACAGGAGATTGAGGTTGGCGAAACGAGCACGGCGGCACGGTAGGAAGCCCGAGAGACAGCCCCAAACATTTCTTGGGAGGGGGCACAGGGAGAGTGTGGCAGAGCCAGGAGTCAGACCTGAGCCAACTCCCCTGTTTACCTTAAGGAGCCATGGATGGAATCAGAGCTGTCGGCGAAGCTGAGGGCTGAGTCTGAGAGGGTCGAGGAGTTATTGGACTGATTGTAGGAGAGTGAACGGATGGGAGATGAGGAGACACTCGAGGAGTTGTTAATAGAATTGGAGGAGAGTGAAGAGAGAGAGCTGTTGATTTGGCGTAGTATGCAAGGCATTCGCCCTGAGGTGCGTGTCTTCCCAGCCCGGTACCACCAATGCCGGCACCCCGCACCAGGCTGTTTCTCCGTCCCATCGATACAGGTGCACCCGCCTGTCCGGCACTACCAGAGTTTCTGCCCCTCAGTCCAGTGGCGCCAGAGCTTCTCAGTCCAGAGGCGCCAGAGCTCCTCTGTCCAGCGCAGCCAGCGCCTTCCTCCTCTCCAGCGCTGCCAGAGTCTCCCGCCTGTCCGGCGCTGCCAGAGCTTCCGCCCCTCAGTCCAGAGGCGCCAGAGCTCCTCTGTCCAGCGCTGCCAGAGCCTTCCTCCTCTCCAGCACTGCCGGAGTCTCCAGTCTGCCCAGCACCGCCTGAGCTGCCCCTCTGTCCAGCGCTGCCTGAGCTGCCCCTCTGTCCAGCGCTGCCAGAGCCTTCCTCCTCTCCAGCACTGCCGGAGTCTCCAGTCTGCCCAGCACCGCCTGAGCTGCCCGTCTGCCCAGCGCCGCCTGAGCTGCCCCTCTGTCCAGCGCCAGAGCCTTCCTCCTCTCCAGCGCTGAGTCTCCAGTCTGCCCAGCGCTGCCTGAGCTGCCTGTCTGCCCAGCGCCGCCTGAGCCGCCGTCTGCCCAGCACCAGAGCCGCCCGCCAGTCAGGAGCTGCCAGAGCCGCCCGCCAGTCAGGAGCTGCCAGAGCCGCCAGTCGGCAAGGAGCCACCAGAGCCGCCAGTCTGCAAGGAGCCGCCAGAGCCCCCAGTCTGCAAGGAGCTGCCAGTCAGCAAGGAGCCGCCAGAGCCACCAGTCAGCAAGGAGCCGCCAGTCTGCAAGGAGCCGCCAGAGCCGGCAGTCTGCAAGGAGCCGCCAGAGCCGCCAGTCTGCAAGGAGCCGCCAGAGCCGCCAGTCTGCAAGGAGCCGCCAGAGCCGCCAGTCTGCAAGGAGCCACCAGAGCCGCCAGTCAGCAAGGAGCCGCCAGAGCCGCCAGTCAGCAAGGATCTGCCAGAGCTGCCATTCAGCCAGGATCTGCCAGAGCCGCCATTCAGCCAGGATCTGCCAGAGCCGACAGTCAGCCAGAAGCTGCCAGAGCCGTCAACCAGCCTGAACTACCTCTCAGTCCTGAGCTACCCCTCAGTCCTAAGCTACAACTCAGGCCTGAGCTACCCCTCAGTCCTGAGCTACCCCTCGGTCATGAGCTACCTCCCAGTCATGAGCTACCTTAGTCCCGAGCTGCCCCTCAGTATAGTGGGGCCCTTTGTTAGAGTTCCTAGGCCAAGGTCGGTGGCGAGGGTCGCCACTCAAAGGACGCTAAGGAGGTGGACAAAGACAATGATGGAGTGGGGTCCCCGTCCAGCGCCAGAGCCGCCACCGCGGACAGATGCCCACCCAGACTCTCCCCTATAGGTTTAGGTTGTGCTGTCGGAGTCCGCACCTTGGTGGGGGGGTAGTGTCACGTTCTGACCATAGTTCTTTTGTGTTTTCCTTGTTTTAGTGTTGGTCAGGACGTGAGCTGGGTGAGCATTCTATGTTTTGTGTGTCTAGGTTGTTTTTCTGTGTTCGGCCTAGTATGGTTCTCAATCAGAGGCAGGTGTCGTTAGTTGTCTCTGATTGAGAATCATACTTAGGTAGCCTGGGTTTCACTGTGTTTTTGTGGGTGATTGTTTCCATGTCTGTGTTTTACTGGAGTGTTCAGTTTATGTGTTTAATAAAAAACCATGGACACTTACCACGCCGCATATTGGTCCTCCGATCCTTCTCGCCTCTCCTCTTCAGACGAAGAGGAGGAAAACCATTACAGATATGGAAAGTTGCTGAGTGATATGGAAAGTTACTGAGTGATATGGAAAGTGATTGAGTGAGAAAAGGGGAAGTGCATAAAGTTCACATTCTGCTGAAACATGTTATTGTGGAATATGTATGTAACAAAGGAGAGATGCAAAAGGTAACGGTCTAGTTTCAGTTCTTGAGAAGGCAGACCAGTTGCTGAGCAACCAGGACCATGAGGGATGTGGAACTCACCCTGAAGACCATCTGATAACAGCCCTATCGCTCGATCTGATACACACACACACACACACACACACACACACACACACACACACACTGTGTTTTGCAATAACAGGAGGTGACTCCACAGACACAACAGGTGACACACACACATTCAGGAGGTGACACACCACACATTCAAGGAGGTGACACACCAGTACATTGAGGAATCTGCCTGGTTGACATTCAAGGAGGTTTCTGCATAACAACAGAGGAGTGTTTATCTTAGACATTCAAGGAGGTGACTCCGCCTGGTTAGACATTCAAGGAGGTGACTCCGCCTGGTTAGACATTCAAGGAGGTGACTCCGCCTGGTTAGACATTCAAGGAGGTGACTCCGCCTGGTTATGTATTACAGGTGTGAACAGGTGTATTACAGGTGTATTACAGGTGTGAACAGGTGTATTACAGGTTTGAACAGGTGTATTAGTGTATTACAGGTGTGAAGAGGTGTATTGGTGTATTACAGGCGTGAACAGGTGGGGTAGTGTATTACAGGCGTGAAAAGGCATGGTAGTGTATTACAGGTGTGAACAGGTGTATTGGTATTACAGGTGTGAACAGATGGGGTAGTGTATTACAGGTGTGAACAGGTGTGGTAGTGTATTACAGGTGTGAACAGGTGTGGTAGTGTATTACAGGTGTGAACAGGTGTGGTAGTGTATTACAGGTGTGAACAGGTGTGGTAGTGTATTACAGGTGTGAACAGGTGTGGTAGTGTATTACAGGTGTGAACAGGGTGGTAGTGTATTACAGGTGTGAACAGGTGTGGTAGTGTATTACAGGTGTGAACAGGTGTGGTAGTGTATTACAGGTGTGAACAGCGGTGGTAGTGTATTACAGGTGTGAACAGGTGTGGTAGTGTGTTACAGGTGTGAACAAGTGTGGTAGTGTGTTACAGGTGTGAACAGGTGTGGTAGTGTGTTACAGGTGTGAACAGGTGTGGTAGTGTATTACAGGTGTGAACAGGTGTGGTAGTGTATTACAGGTTTGAACAGGTGTGGTAGTGTATTACAGGTGTGAACAGGTGTGGTAGTGTGTTACAGGTGTGAACAGGTGCGGTAGTATATTACAGGTATGAACAGGTGTGGTATTGTATTACAGGTGTGAACAGGTGTGGTAGTGTATTACAGGTGTGGTAGTGTATTACAGACAATTATACCATGAGCAATTAAACCATAAACAATCCCTTCTCCCTGAAGCTCTCTTATTAGTCTCTCGCTCTCTCTTCTATCTCTCTCTCTCTCTCTTTCTCTCTCACCCTCTCTTTCTCACTCTTTCTACAGTCTCTGTTTTGTCTTCAGCCGTACTTGTAACCTGAGCTCTGTATAGATCAGGCCCGTGGGCCAAACTGAATGGTACTTTAATTAAGCACTGTAGTGTTTACAGCCATCAGTCTGACTGAGTGGATATGGAGACATATCTAGGATTAGATAGATCATCATATTCACCAGGGACCTGGTCCAACACATGTCTTGACAAATCTCCTGATTGTTCTATAAACTACACATGAAGCAATGACAGGCAATGCGCTTGATTATATTTATGTGTGTGAATGCCTGTGTATGTGTCTGTGTCTGTGTGTGTGTGTCTGTGTGTGTGTGTGTCTGTGTGTTTGAGTGTGTGTGTCTGTGTGTTTGTGTTTGTGTGTGTGTGTCTGTGTGTGTGTGTGTGTGTGTGTGTGTGTGTGTGTGTGTGTGTTTGTGTGTTTGAGTGTATGTGTGTGTGTCTGTGTGTTTGTGTGTGTGTACCTGTGTCTGTGTGTGTGTGTTTGTGTGTTGAGTGTGTGTGTCTGTGTTTGAGTGTGTGTGTGTGTGTGTGTGTGTTTGTGTGTCTGTGTCTGTGTGCGTGTGTGTGTGTGTGTATGTTTGAGTGTGTGTGTTTGTGTGTCTGTATGTTTTCTGTGTGTTCTGAGTGTGTGTTTGTGTGTGTGTGTGTCTGTGTGTGTGTGTGTGTGTAGTGTGTCTGTGTGTGTGTCTGTGTGTGTGTGTGTTTGAGTGTGTGTGTCTGTGTGTTTGAGTGTGTGTGCCTGTGTGTGTGTGTGTGTGTGTCTGTGGTTTTCAATGAATGAAACAGTAGATGGGTGGAACTTACCCAAATCTGTGTAAAATCATGCAATGTGTTTGTGGCTGTTTTTTGGACTCAATAACAAACTCCATCAAGTGAGTGCTGGCCCTATTTCTGATTTGCATAAGTAAAGGCTTGATGGAATGGTGATTGGTAACAGATTTGCCTCCTGTATACACCAAGACTCTGGTATAACAGGCCACAAACAATGTTGACAGACATCAAACCTTGCCCTCTTCTCTCTCTCGTTCTCTCTCTCTCTCTCCTACTTCTCTCTCTCTCGCTCCCTCTCTCTCTCTCTCTCTCTCTCCCTCTCCTCTCTCTCTCTCTCTCTCTCTCTCTCTCTCTCTCTCTCTCTCTCTCTCTCTCTCTCTCTCTCTCTCTCTCTCTCTCTCCTTCTCTCTCTCTCTCTCTCTCTCTCTCCTCTCTCTCTCCTTCTCTCTCTCTCTCCTACTTCTCTCTCTCTCGCTCCCTCTCTCTGTCAGTCATGTGAGCCAATGCTGATCTTTGCCCTTTCTGGGTCACGCCTCTGAGTGGCTACTGTTGGTGTGAGTGTGAGAGAGGTTTGGTCAAGCTGAGTCATTGACTTTGAAGAAGTTGTGGTTTAGCCTGAGGACCACTATGCACACCAGAGACAGCTAGGCTGAATCCCAAATCACCCCTCCCCTTCCCCCTCCCCGTTGGCTAGGTAGCTAACTCTAATGTTAGCTAGGTGGCTAACGTTAGCTAGGGGTTAGGGTTCAAATCAAATCAATCAATTTAAATGTTATTTGTCACAAGCGCCAAATAAAACAGGTGCAGACCTTAACAGAGAAATGCCGACTGACAAGCCCTTTAACCAACAGTGCCGTTTTAAGAAAAAAAAGGAATATTTACGAAATAAACTTAAGTCAAAAAAAAAAAGAGTAACAATAAAATAACAATAACAAGGCTATATACAGGTGGTGCCGGTACCGAGTCAATGTGTAGGGGTACAGGTTAATCCAGGTAATTGAGGAAATATGTACTTGTGACTATGATAACAAGAGTAGCAGCAGCTTAAAAAAAGATGGGTGAGGGGGGTAGATCCAAGTAGTCCGGGTAGCCATTTGATTAGCTGTTCAGCAGTCTTCAAGCTTGGGGTTAGAAGCCTTTTGTACCTAGACTTGGCGCTTGCAATGCAGTAGCAGAGAGAACAGTCTATGAGTAGGGTGGCTGAAGTCTTTGGCAATGTTTAGGGCCTTCCTCTTGGATGGCAGGAAGCTTGGCCCCAGTGATGTACTGGGCCGTACGCACTACCCTCTGTAGCGCCTTGCCGTCAGAGGCCAAGCAGTTGCCATACGAGGCGGTGATGCAACCAGGATGCTCTCGATTGTGCAGCTGTAGAACCTTTTGAGGATCTCATGACAAATCTTTTCAGTCTCCTGTTACGTTCCCCAGTTACTGTGTTGTGGTTTTGTTTACGTGTGTGTTTCAGGAAATGGTTTCCTGAAATTCCCCCAAGCAGCTGATTGGTCGGCCCCATTGCTAATTGGAGCTGACCCCGCCCCCTCGTCAGGATACAGCTGTATCCCATTAGACTCATTTTCCAGCTATATAAGTCAGTGTTCTGTTGCTCAGAAGAGACCTGAGGGTTATATCATCTGTGGGCTGTTTCTCAGATAGAGATGATTGGTATGTTCTGTGATGATTGCTGAGAGAAGAGAGATGAGGGTTATATCATCTGTGGGCTGTTTCTCAGATAGAGATGATTGGTATGTTCTGTGATGATTGCTGAGAGAAGAGACCTGAGGGTTATATCATCTGTGGGCTGTTTCTCAGATAGAGATGATTGGTATGTTCTGTGATGATTGGTATGTTCTGTGATGATTGCTTGGTTATATCATCTGTGGGCTGTTTCTCAGATAGAGATGATTGGTATGTTCTGATGATTGCTGAGAGAAGAGACCTGAGGGTTATATCATCTGTGGGCTGTTTCTCAGATAGAGATGATTGGTATGTTCTGTGATGATTGGTATGTTCTGTGATGATTGGTATGTTCTGTGATGATTGGTATGTTCTGTGACGATTGGTATGTTCTGTGACGATTGGTATGTTCTGTGACGATTGGTATGTTCTGTGACGATTGGTATGTTCTGTGACGATTGGTATGTTCTGTGATGATTGGTATGTTCTGTGATGATTGCTGAGAGAAGAGAGATGAAGCTGATGATTGATATGTTCTGTGTTGGTTGTTGCTGAGAGACAGGTTTTGTTAAGTAATTTTGTAGCCGCTGATTTGAGGTATGTGTGTGCCAATAGAACTGTGTTTTTGATGAATGAAATTGTTTAATTACGTTTAGATTATTCTGTTTAATTTGTTCACTGGGGGGAAGGCACCTTGGGAGTGCTTAGGCAAGAGGCCTGTGGGTATACATATACCCGTAGTGTATATACTCTGTCTATGCACACTAGGTAAGACCTGGGTGGATAGTTTGTTATATCTGGAGTACTTCTCCTGTCCTATTCGGTGTCCTGTGTGAATCTAAGTGTGCGTTCTCTAATTCTCTCCTTCTCTCTTTCTTTCTCTCTCTTGGAGGACCTGAGCCCTAGGACCATGCCCCAGGACTACCTGACATGATGACTCCTTGCTGTCCCCAGTCCATCTGACCATGCTGCTGCTCCAGTTTCAATTGTTCTGCCTTATTATTATATGACCATGCTGGTCATTTATGAACATTTGAACATCTTGGCCATGTTCTGTTATAATCTCCACCCGGCACAGCCAGAAGAGGACTGGCCACCCCACATAGCTTGTTCCTCTCTAGGTTTCTTCCTAGGTTTTGGCCTTTCTAGGGAGTTTTTCCTAGCCACTGTGCTTCTACACCTGCATTGCTTGCTGTTTGGGGTTTTAGGCTGGGTTTCTGTACAGCACTCTGAGATATCAGCTGATGTACGAAGGGCTATATAAATAAATTTGATTTGATTTTTGGACCATCCCCTGTATTTTGGTTAGTGCACCAGGTGGTGCTAATTAGGTAAGTAGTGGGTAGGCAGGTAAAGTAGGAGAGGGGGCTTTGATATTTACTTTGTTTGCTTTGGTTCCGTCCAGACCCTTTTCCCCAAAATTACCGTGCGATGGAATAAATAACCTTGTAAAAGGTAATTCTCTGCCTTTTGTCGTCCTTGTCTTACCGGAGGCTGCTGTTCTTGTCTTGCCGATGCATTGAAAACACAGCCAACTGTATATTATCCGTGTCGTCGTTCAACCACGGCTCGGTGAAACATAAGCTATTACAGTTTCTAATGTCCCGTTCGTAGGATAATCTTGAACGGAGCACATCCAATTTATTATCCAATGATTGCACTTTGGCCAATAGGACAGATAGTAGAGAAAGGTTACCCACTCGCCGTCAAATTCTCACAAGGCACGCGAACCTGTGCCACCTTTATCGGCATCTCTTCTTCCTGCCAATGACGGGGATTTGGGCCTGGTCCGGTTCTCAGCTGTACATTTTTCACATCTGACTCATTAAAACAAAATAAAAAAATATTTGTCCAGTTCGAGGTGAGTAATCACTGTTCTGATATCCAGAAGCTATTTTCAGATATAAGAGACATTACATGCAAAATAAGTTACAAACAACGTGAAAAAACACCTCATATAGCACAATTGGTTAGGAGCCTGTAAAACGGCAACCATCTCCTCCGATTAAGGTTAAAATTAGGGTTAGGAGTTAGGTTAAATTGTTAGGGTTATGGTTAAGGGAAGGGTTAGCTAACATGCTAAGTAGTTTCAAATTAGTTAAAAATTAGTAAGCATTTGTAAAGTTGCTAATTAGCTAAAATGCTAATGTTGTCCATGATGAGATTCGAACAAGCAACTCGTTTGTTGCTAGACGTTCACGTTATGTAACCATAACAAACGTATCATATTTTACTAGTTTGTAGGCTCTGGATTTACATATACTATGTTACGTCTAGTCTGAGACTGGGCTAAGATGACATAGAGCCAAAATTAAACAAACTGTTAATAAGGTTTATATCTTGAAAAAACGACAAGGGGGGAGGGGATTTGTTCATTTGAATTTCATGCTTGTTTTATTATTTAAAAGTGGATCATGAATTCAAGTTAGGAGTGTGTCCCGAAGTTGATGGGTTTATTGATCCCATCTCCACTCTCTGGAAGTCATCCTCGGAGTTTCGTCAGCAACACGTGACAACGGAGGGCCCTGCGAGTGAGTTAGTAGGCGTCTCCTTTCTCTATGGTGTGTCCCAGTAGAAGAGCTTGGATCTGAGTCTATACAGATATCTATACAACTCCTCTACCTGCTTTTACTATCAGCACGGCCATCTGTCTGCCACATGTCTGCCGTCAACATGTCTGCTATGCATTTCCATAGGCTACTGTACCCCTCCACATGCATCCTGTATCTCTAGCCAGGATGTCCCTGATCATGAAAGACATCCTGGTTGATTTAGCTTAATCTGTGTACCTATCGAGAACCAAACTATATGGAGGCTTTGTCTTGGATTAATCTGATAGGATTAATATGATACAGGCCGGACAGTTAATCTGCATCGCGTGTGTTCATGCATTCGTATCCCCAGGAGATGATGATGAAGAAGAAGAGGACAACGCTCGGTAGCTGAAGAGTTCATCAGAAGGCCATTCCCGCTCCACTGGCCCTTCAAATCAAAAACCAAAGTTTATTGGTCGCGTACACAGATGCAGCAAAATCCTTCAACTGTGCTGTGATGCTCTTGGCTCTGTCTCCTGGTCCTCTGCAGACATGCTGTGGAGAGAGATCATGCTATTGATGAGACTCAAAGAGAACTGAGCTGGTAGAGATTCCCGATGAACATAAGTGTCTGTTACTGGTGACCAAACTACTGCCATGAAATGAAAGGCACAAAACATATCAGAGTAGGAGTGCTGATCTAGGATCTGTCCATATCATCGTATTAATTATGATGTAAAAAAGCTAAACACTGATCCTAGACCAGTTCCACTGACTTCCACTGATCAGAGTGTTTACTGGAGGAAACCAAGGTCTACTGTGTAACGGTCCTGGAGGAGACCAAGGTCTGATGTGTAACGGGACTTGTGAGTAGAGTTAACAGTATGTGTGAGTGTGTGTAGTCATGACCATCACCAGTGAACCCTGGTCAGAGATGCAATAGACCATCACCAGTGAACCCTGGTCAGAGATGCTATAGACCAGTGAACCCTGGTCAGAGATGCTGTAGACCAGTGAACCCCGTCAGAGATGCTGTAGACCAGTGAACCCTGGTCAGAGATGCTATAGACCAGTGAACCCTGGTCAGAGATGCTGTAGACCAGTGAACCCTGGTCAGAGATGCTATAGACCAGTGAACCCTGGTCAGAGATGCTGTAGACCAGTGAACCCTGGTCAGAGATGCAATAGACCATCACCAGTGAACCCTGGTCAGAGATGCTATAGACCAGTGAACCCTGGTCAGAGATGCTGTAGACCAGTGAACCCTGGTCAGTGATGCTATAGACCAGTGAACCCTGGTCAGAGATGCTGTAGACCAGTGAACCCTGGTCAGAGATGCTATAGACCAGTGAACCCTGGTCAGAGATGCTGTAGACCAGTGAACCCTGGTCAGAGATGCTGTAGACCAGTGAACCCTGGTCAGAGATGCTGTAGACCAGTGAGCCCAGGTCAGAGATGCTATAGACCAGTGAACCCTGGTCAGAGATGCTATAGACCAGTGAACCCTGGTCAGAGATGCTATAGACCAGTGAACCCTGGTCAGAGATGCTATAGACCAGTGAACCCTGGTCAGAGATGCTGTAGACCAGTGAACCCTGGTCAAATCAAATCAAATCAAATCAAATTTTATTTGTCACATACACATGGTTAGCAGATGTTAACCAGTAAACCCTGGTCAGCAAAATGCTTGTGAACCCTGTTCAGACAATGCAGTAATAACCAGTAACCCTGGTCAGAGATGCCAAAACTACCCCTTATACACAGTGTAAGGGGATAAAGAACCCTATACAGAGATGATATATGAACCAGTGATGGTCAGAGCAGCATAGGCAAGATACAGTAGCTGATATCGAGACAGTATATACATATGGATGAGTATGTAAACAACCAGTGAACCATGGTCAGAGATGCTAGTGACCAGTGAACCATAAGGATCAGAGATGATATAGAGTACAGTATATGGTCATGCATATGAGATGAATAATGTCAGGGTATGTAAACATTATATAAGGTAGCATTGTTTAAAGTGAACCCTAGTGATATATTTACATCATAGACCATCAACCCATTATTAAAGTGCTGGAGTTGAGTCAGTGTCAGTGGTCAGTGAGATGATGCAGCCAGTCAATGTTAGTGGTGGCTGTTTAACAGTCTGATGGCCTTGAGATCAGAAGCTGTAGACCAGTGAACCCTGGTCCCAGCTTTGATGCACCTGTAGACCTAACCCTGGTCATAGATGCGGGGTGACCAGGCAGTGGCTCAGAGGTGGTTGATGTCCTTGATGATCTTTATGGCCTTCCTGTAACAGAGATGGTGTAGGTGTCCTGGAGGGCAGGTAGTTTAACCCTGGTGAGAGATGCTGCAGACCCACTAACCTCTGGAGAGATGCTTAGACCAGTTGAACCCTGGTCAGAGATGCTGTAGACCAGGCGGTGATACAGCCCTGGCCAGGATGCTCTCGACCAGTGCATCTGTCAGAGATGTTAGACCAGTGCTTTTGGTGACAAGCCGAAGTTCTTCAGCCTCCTGGGGTGAAGAGATGCTGCTGACCAGTTAACCCTGGTCACGATGCTGTCTGTGTGAGTGGACCAATTCAGTTTGTCTGTGATGCTGTATGCCAGTTAAACTCAGAAATGCTACCCTAGACCACTGAACCCTGTTCCATCGATGTGGATAGGGGGTTAACCCTGGTCTGTTTCCTGAAGTCCACAATCATCCCTTAGTTTTGTTGACCAGTTGACCCTGGTCAGAGGCTATAGACCAGTGACACCCTGGTCAGAGATGCCCTAGACCAGTGAACCCTGGTCAGGATGCGTTGTTGGTACCATGAACCCTACCACTGAGATGGTAGGCCAGTGAACCCTGGTCAGAGATGCTGTAGACCAGTGAACCCTGGTCAGAGATGCTGTAGACCAGTGAACCCTGGTCAGAGATGCTGTAGACCAGTTAACCCTGGTCAGAGATGCTATAGACCAGTGAACCCTGGTCAGAGATGCTATAGACCAGTGAACCCTGGTCAGAGATGCTATAGACCAGTGAACCCTGGTCAGAGATGCTATAGACCAGTGAACCCTGGTCAGAGATGCTATAGACCAGTGAACCCTGGTCAGAGATGCTATAGACCAGTGAACCCTGGTCAGAGATGCTATAGACCAGTGAACCCTGGTCAGAGATGCTATAGACCAGTGAACCCTGGTCAGAGATGCTATAGACCAGTGAACCCTGGTCAGAGATGCTGTAGACCAGTTAACCCTGGTCAGAGATGCTATAGACCAGTGAACCCTGGTCAGAGATGCTGTAGACCGTCTTTCCTTTCGGGCTGCTCCAATGGTCAGTCAGAATCTATTTTGCATCTTAGTGGCGAGTTACAGTCAGAGTAAGGATGTGAGTTACTGCTCACCACTATCCAGTCAGTTACCTTGTTACTGCTCACCACTATCACTATCCAGTCAGTTACCTTGTTACTGCTCACCACTATCCAGTCAGTTACCTTGTTACTGCTCACCACTATCACTATCCAGTCAGTTACCTTGTTACTGCTCACCACTATCCAGTCAGTTACCTTGTTACTGCTCACCACTATCACTATCCAGTCAGTTACCTTGTTACTGCTCACCACTATCACTATCCAGTCAGTTACCTTGTTACTGCTCACCACTATCCAGTCAGTTACCTTGTTACTGCTCACCACTATCACTATCCAGTCAGTTACCTTGTTACTGCTCACCACTATCACTATCCAGTCAGTTACCTTGTTACTGCTCACCACTATCCAGTCAGTTACCTTGTTACTGCTCACCACTATCACTATCCAGTCAGTTACCTTGTTACTGCTCACCACTATCCAGTCAGTTACCTTGTTACTGCTCACCACTATCACTATCCAGTCGGTTACCTTGTTACTACCCACCACTATCCAGTCAGTTACCTTGTTACTGCTCACCACTATCACTATCCAGTTAGTTACCTTGTTACTGCTCACCACTATCCAGTCAGTTACCTTGTTACTGCTCACCACTATCCAGTCAGTTACCTTGTTACTGCTCACCCCTATCCAGTCAGTTCCCTTGTTACTGCTCACCCCTATCCAGTCAGTCACCTTGTTACTGCTCACCACTATCACTATCAGGTCAGTTACCTTGTTACTACCCACCACTATCACTATCCAGTCAGTTACCTTGTTACTGCTCACCCCTATCCAGTCAGTTCCCTTGTTACTGCTCACCACTATCACTATCCAGTCAGTTACCTTGTTACTGCTCACCACTATCCAGTCAGTTCACCTTGTTACTGCTCACCACTATCCATTCAGTTACCTTGTTACTGCTCACCACTATCCAGTCAGTTACCTTGTTACTGCTCACCACTATCCAGTCAGTTACCTTACCTTGTTACTGCTCACCACTATCCAGTCAGTTACCTTGTTACTGCTCACCCCTATCCAGTCAGTTCCCTTGTTACTGCTCACCACTATCCAGTCAGTTCCCTTGTTACTGCTCACCACTATCCAGTCAGTTCCCTTGTTACTGCTCACCACTATCCAGTCAGTTACCTTGTTACTGCTCACCACTATCCAGTCAGGTACCTTGTCACTGCTCACCACTATCCAGTCAGGTACCTTGTCACTTCTCACCACTATCCAGTCAGTTACCTTGTCACTGCTCACCACTATCCAGTCAGTTACCTTGTTACTGCTCACCACTATCCAGTCAGTTACCTTATTACTGCTCACCACTATCCAGTCAGTTACCTTATTACTGCTCACCACTATCCAGTCAGTTACCTTATTACTGCACACCACTATCCAGTCAGTTACCTTATTACTGCTCACCAATATACAGTCAGTTACCTTATTACTGCTCACCACTATCCAGTCAGTTACCTTGTTGCTGCTCACCACTATCACTATCCAATCAATTGCCTTGTTACTGCTCAAATGGAAAATGAGATTAGGAACTATCAGTAAACTACAGTCACACTCCACTGACATATCTGTGTTTGCCAACAAAAACAGCAAACAGTGTTATATCTGTTTTAAATCACACTTGTTTTTAATAGACTGCCCCCACAAAACTCCTCTCTGATGTGGAGATAGTGTGTGTGTAAGCATGAGATGCTCTTACACTTCCAGGAGCTACAACATCAACAACCACCACAACAGCAACTGCAACAACAACAACAACAACAACAGAAACAGCAGCAGCAACATCAACAACCACCACAACACCAACTGCAACAACAACAGCAACAGCAACAACAACAGCAACAGCAACAGCAGCAACAACAACCACAACAGCAACTGCAACAACCACAACAACAACAACAACAACCACAACAACAACCACATCAACAACAACAACAACAACCACAACAGCAACAACAACAACAGCAACAGCAGCAACAGCAGCAGCAACAACAACCACAACAACCACAACAGCAACAACAACAACAACAACAACAACAACCACAACAGCAACAACAACAACAGCAACAGCAGCAACAGCAGCAGCAACAACAACCACAACAACCACAACAGCAACAACAACAACAACAACAACAACCACAACAGCAACAACAACAACAACAAAATCAAATCAAATCAAATGTATTTATATAGCCCTTCGTACATCAGCTGATATCTCAAAGTGCTGTACAGAAACCCAGCCTAAACCCCCAAACAGCAAGCAATCCAGGTGTAGAAGCACGGTGGCTAGGAAAAACTCCCTAGAAAGGCCAAAACCTAGGAATAAACCTAGAGAGGAACCAGGCTATGTGGGGTGGCCAGTCCTCTTCTGGCTGTGCCGGGTGGAGATTATAATAGAACATGGCCAAGATGTTCAAATGTTCATAAATGACCAGCATGGTCAAATAATAATAATCACAGGCAGAACAGTTGAAACTGGAGCAGCAGCACGGCCAGGTGGACTGGGGACAGCAAGGAGTCATCATGTCAGGTAGTCCTGGGGCATGGTCCTAGGGCTCAGGTCCTCCGAGAGAGAGAAAGAAAGAGAGAAAGAGAGAATTAGAGAGAGCATACTTAAATTCACACAGGACACCAGAGAAGACAGGATAAGTACTCCAGAAATAACAAACTGACCCTAGCCCCCCGACACATAAACTACTGCAGCATAAATACTGGAAGCTGAGACAGGAGGGGTCAGGAGACACTGTGGCCCCATCCGAGGACACCCTCGGACAGGGCCAAATAGGAAGGATATAACCCCACCCACTTTGCCAAAGCACAGCCCCCACACCACTAGAGGGATATCTTCAACCACCAACTTACCATCCTGAGACAAGGCCGAGTATTGCCCACAAAGACCTCCGCCACGGCACAACCCAAGAAGGGGCGCCAACCCAGACAGGAAGATCACATCAGTGACTCAGCCCCTGTAATAGGGTTAGAGGCAGAGAATCCCAGTGGAAAGAGGGGAACCGGCCAGGCAGAGACAACAACACACCCCTCTCATGATGTATTTGGCTGGAGGAATAACAACTATGTCCAAGTGGAACTACGTAGCACCGTTGACTGTTGGTGTCTTGGGAACACCTTGGACATGAGAATATTCATCTCAAGGGGTTTTGCCCAGAAGAATGTTAAAATGTGATGTGTAAAGTTTTTAAGCCTCTCATACCAGATGTGATGTGTAAAGTTGCTAAGCCTCTCATACCAGATGTGATGTGTAAAGTTGCTAAGCCTCTCATACCAGATGTGATGTGTAAAGTTGCTAAGCCTCTCATACCAGATGTGATGTGTAAAGTTGCTAAGCCTCTCATACCAGATGTGATGTGTAAAGTTGCTAAGCCTCTCATACCAGATGTGATGTGTAAAGTTGCTAAGCCTCTCATACCAGATGTGATGTGTAAAGTTGCTAAGCCTCTCATACCAGATGTGATGTGTAAAGTTGCTAAGCCTCTCATACCAGATGTGATGTGTAAAGTTGCTAAGCCTCTCATACCAGATGTGATGTGTAAAGTTGCTAAGCCTCTCATACCAGATGTGATGTGTAAAGTTGCTAAGCCTCTCATACCAGATGTGATGTGTAAAGTTGCTAAGCCTCTCATACCAGATGTGATGTGTAAAGTTGCTAAGCCTCTCATACCAGACACCTTAAGGTGATTGATGTTGGTTTTGAAACTAGACAGGAGGTTGGTGTGAACACAGTAAGGAACGCCTCTTGTGTCTTTTTGGATTGTCCTTGAGGTGGGTAATGCAGTTAACGTTTACAAAGGAGAGTTCAAACCATGTTTCTAAGGTACATGATATTATTGACATAACAGGTGTTCTGTAACATGCTGAAGACCTACAAATCGGGGGGGCGGCAGGTAGCCTAGTGGCTAGAGCGTTGGAATAGTCCCCGGAAGGTTGCAAGATCGAATCCCCGAGCTGAAAAGGTATAACATCTGTCGTTTCTGAACAAGGCAGTTAACCCACTATTCCTAGGCCGTCATTGAAAATAAGAGTTTGTTCTTCACTGACTTGCCTAGTTACATGAGTTCACATTTACAGAGGGGAGTCGTGGTAAAGTGCAACAGCTTTCTGTTAAAAGTCCCCCTAACAAGTGTTTCGTATTCATACTACTGTGTACATAGTGATCTTGTATGGCTCCGTTTGTAGAGCCTGGTGCTTGCAACACCCTGATAATAGGTTTGATTTCCGGGCCGTAAAACGTACTTGACTGTAATTGTCTGCTAAATGCCATATGTTATTTATATCCAGTATAGTATGGGGTTCACAGAGGGATGTTCTGTCATGCCGTTTGACTGGGATTGACCCCTGTGTGACCCCTGTCCTCCACAGATCACACAGAGATCCACGTTACTGGGGGGGGGTCAACTGTTTTGCTGAAGATATTTACGGTGACCTTTAAGAGCCAAGATATAGCGAAGGAGTATGGCTAAGTGATCTGTGAGAAGGCAATCCGATGATGTTTTCAGTCAGAAATGCTTTTCAAGTGATATACCGTACCTCAATGTTATAAATATGTTGGTTTAGGATTGACCTCACCTCTAGTGAAAAATCAACATGTGGCTGTGCTGCCTGTTGTGTCTATCATTCAGAATGACTATGAATAGACGCATAACTATATGCAGAACATTAAAGCTATTTGGAGGAATGCTAAGGATTCCTTTCAAGCACGTCCGATGAGTTTTTGATGGATACTGTTTTCCAGTTTAGACAGCAGGATCGAGTGGTTGTAATGACTGTAATTTGAGTGTTGGGGGGACCAGCAGATACAGACTGTATTAGTCTTCAGTCCAAGTCAAAGCAAAACCAGATGGTTGGAGTTATTACCAATTTTTGATATAAGTTAGAGGAACCTGTAAACTCACTCTACTCTTTCTCTTTATTTCTCACTCTTTCTCTCTTACTTTCCTAGACTCCCCCTACCAGGGAGCTACATCTCCAGCACAGCCTCCCAGCCTCCCCTTACCAGGGAGCTCCATCTTCAACACAACCTCCCAGCCTCCCCCTACCAGGGAGCTCCATATTCAACACAATCTCCCAGCCTCCCCCTACCAGGGAGCTCCTCAACCAACCTCCCAGCCTCCCCTACCAGGGAGCTCCATATTCAACACAACCTCCCAGCCTCCCCTACCAGGGAGCTCCATATTCAACACAACCTCCCAGCCTCCCCTACCAGGGAGCTCCATCTCCAACACAACCTCCCAGCCTCCCCCTACCAGGGGGCTCTATCTTCAACACAACCTCCCAGCCTCCCCCTACCAGGGAGCTCCATCTCCAGCGCTGGACGACCCATTGTTACATAGCTCAACGGCTCTGAGAACATCGTCCGTGGGAGATGCACATCTCCCTAAAATTCCCAACCAACGTGGTTCTGCGTACACGTCTTCATTTGAATAGGGGTGATGTTTGGATATATTGATGGAGATTGTTTTGTCCAGGGTGGGGGAAGAGGCAGAATCATATGAAAGGGAACATTTGATAGGATAGAAACATATGAATTGGGAACATGTGATAAGATAGAAGCAGTGACAGGCTCTTGACTTCTTTGTTTCTGAGAAGGAAATGGAAAAAGGAAATTGCTTTAAAAAACAGACAGTCCACGCTCTTCTCCTTTTCATTCTTCACTTGTGGTTTTCTGCCGAGTTGTAGTTGTGGCCCAACCAAAGGCTTCCAGCTCCAACCACAGTCCAATCGTGGTCCGCGTCAATCACCAACCGGCTTGGACCCGAATCCAGATACAAGTCCAGACAGGAGAAGTATGTCAACAGAAGACAGAGTGGTATTATATAAAACCCACCGTCGGCCAGATTAAAGAACAGTCTGTGTTTCTGAAAGGTCAGACATATCCTCTGGAAACCACAGAGATTTGAAGAGAGACAGAGTCTTCGGCTGTCCCCATAGGAAAACCTATTTTGGTTCAGGTTGGAACTCTTTTAGGTTCGATGTAGAATCTCCTAAAGGGTTCTAACATGGAATTTAAAGGGGTTCTACCTGGAACCAAAATGGTTCTGCTTGGAACCAAAACAGGTTCTTCAAATGGTTCTCCTATGGGGACAGCAGAAGAACCCTTTTGGGTTCTAGATTGAACCTTTTTTTTACTAAAGTGTACAAAAAATGAAGCAGAACAGCCTAATGTTGCCTTCTCTGTTGCATGACTATTCTGAATGTAAATTGAAAATTGCTTTCCAACACCATGCCTGAGGCCTCTTTCTCCAACCAAACTCCCTGAAAAATTACAAGCTACCTGAAACATCTGTGATTTAAATCATCCGAACATTCAACACATTTACATTTTCCTGGCATGAAACCATCCTGGCATATACACTTTTTGGATTTCTAGGAGCACTGTTGACTGTTTTAACACACACACACAAGTCCATACTCCCCATCCTTTCACGTGTATCTCCAGGATTTATACACTTCAAATCAAAATTGTATTGGTCACATACACGTGTTCAGCAGATGTTATTTGGGGTGTAGCGAAATGCTTGACATTTGAGTGACGTGTGTGAGATGCGAGAAACGCAGAGGAAATGAAGCAGATGTTCAATACTATAAGCAACACCTCCATGACACAATGCTAATCTCAGAGAGACCGTACCACCATCTCCATGACACAATGCTAATCTCAGAGAGACTGTACCACCACCTCCATGACACAATGCTAATCTCAGAGAGACTGTACCACCACCTCCATGACACAATGCTAATCTCAGAGAGACTATACTACCACCTCCATGACACAATGCTAATCTCAGAGAGACTGTACCAATACCACCACCTCTATTACATAATGCTAATCTCAGAGAGACCGTATCACCACCTCCGTGACACAATGCTAATCTCAGAGAGACTATACCAACACCTCCATGACACAATGCTAATCTCAGAGAGACCGTACCACCACCTCCATGACACAATGCTAATCTCAGAGAGACTATACTACCACCTCCATGACACAATGCTAATCTCAGAGAGACTGTACCACCACCTCCATGACACAATGCTAATCTCAGAGAGACTATACTACCACCTCCATGACACAATGCTAATCTCAGAGAGACCGTACCACCACCTCCATGACACAATGCTAATCTCAGAGAGACCAATGTACTGTACCACCACCTCCATGACACAATGCTAATCTCAGAGAGACTATACCACCACCTCCATGACACAATGCTAATCTCAGAGAGACTATACCACCACCTCCATGACACAATGCTAATCTCAGAGAGACTATACCACCACCTCCATGACACAATGCTAATCTCAGAGAGACCGTACCACCACCTCCATGACACAATGCTAATCTCAGAGAGACTATACTACCACCTCCATGACACAATGCTAATCTCAGAGAGACTGTACCAATACCACCACCTCTATTACATAATGCTAATCTCAGAGAGACCGTATCACCACCTCCGTGACACAATGCTAATCTCAGAGAGACTATACCAACACCTCCATGACACAATGCTAATCTCAGAGAGACCGTACCACCACCTCCATGACACAATGCTAATCTCAGAGAGACTATACTACCACCTCCATGACACAATGCTAATCTCAGAGAGACTGTACCACCACCTCCATGACACAATGCTAATCTCAGAGAGACTACACTATCACCTCCATGACACAATGCTAATCTCAGAGAGACCGTACCACCACCTCCATGACACAATGCTAATCTCAGAGAGACCGTACCACCTCCATGACACAATGCTAATCTCAGAGAGACTATACCACCACCTCCATGACACAATGCTAATCTCAGAGAGACAATACCAATACCACCACCTCTATTACATAATGCTAATCTCAGAGAGACCGTATCACCACCTCCGTGACACAATGCTAATCTCAGAGAGACTATACCAACACCTCTATTACAGAATGTTAATCTCAGAGAGACTATACCACCACCTCTATTACATAATTCTAATCTCAGAGAGACAATACCACCACCTCTATGACATAATAAATAAACATAAATATGGGTTGTATTTACAATGGTGTTTGTTCTTCACTGGTTGCCTTTTTCTTGTGGCAACAGGTCACAAATCTTGCTGCTGTGACATTACACTGTGGTTCTACATCTGCATTGGTTGATCTTTGGGGTTTTAGGCTGCGTTTCTGTATAAGCACTGTGACATCTGCTGTGACATTTGATTGATTCACTGATAATGTGTGTGCAGACCAAAGTTTTTATTTTAGACTAAAACTGAAACTAAAACAAAAACTGATCATGAAAAAAATATTTTGTAAACTGAAACAAAATAATTAACAAACCCGTTTGAAAAAACTAAAACTATACTGAAACTATTATCTTTCACTCCAAAACTAACTAAAATAACATTTTAAAAAGCATCATGAATTATGTTCAGTTTTAAAAAGGGTTTTTTTCAAGCTTTTTTTTCTCGAATTTCGGTTTTCAGGTTTCTGAATCTGCCAGGTCACATTGAGACTGCCTTTATAATTTTAAAGGTAGACTCAGCGAGATGACGCTGCCTTAAGCAGCACGGCAGATATCGGGTGCGTTTGAGCGGTAAGGCTAAAGCAACAGACTGTAGACGAATGTCGAGGAGGGAAGTCCGTGGAGGTGCGTATGGGACTGCCGACGGTCGGACACTAATGTGTTTTTTTTTACAACAGCAAGGCTCAGATCAACATGGCAGGGTGTCGCCGTTGTTTTAAAAAAATACATATTTTCTTTATAACGTTGAAATAAACATATCCCAACCCCCATATCACACACTCACAAACTGAAATAATAATTGAATATTGTGTGTACATTACACAATCAATTAGTGAGAGAGTCTGAAATATCACATTTATTTGTGTATATTCGTTCTACACATGACAAAATGGTTCCTGTTTCAGTCATGTCTTTGGTCACATTCACGTGGGTCAAACAAAACAAACAATGATTGGTTGACAATAGACCCTCCCACAACACAGGCGATGCAGGATGGAGTTTGTGAAGAGCAACTGCAGAAACCATGCAGTCAAAACTTCACGACCTTTGATCACATTTTTTTGTTTGTTGCAAAGTTCATGTAGTCAACATGCAGTCGTGCAAGTCCCCAGAATGCAGCACGCTTGAAAGGTGGTGACCATCGACTTGACAAAGGGTGGTTAGGTGATCCGACTTGACAAAGGGTGGTTAGGTGATCCGACTTGACAAAGGGTGGTTAGGTGATCCGACTTGACAAAGGGTGGTTAGGTGATCCGACTTGACAAAGGGTGGTTAGGTGATCCGACTTGACAAAGGGTGGTTGGGTGATCCGACTTGACAAAGGGTGGTTGGGTGATCCGACTTGACAAAGATGATCCGCTCGAACACGCACATTGAGATCTGCACGATGTAAGACTTTGCTCTCACTTCTACAACGTGGTGGCTATGGGGCCATAGCCAGCGGTTGGAAAAGAACCCCATGTCATACTTGAGTAAAAGTAAAGATACTTTAATATATATATACTCTGTAAAATACTACTTTGTTTAAAAGTCTAAAAGTATTTGGTTTTAAAATATACTTAAATATCAAAAGTAAATGTAATTTTTAAAATATACTTTAAGTGTCAAAAGTAAAAGTATAAATAATTTAAAATTCCTTATATTCAAATTAAATCAAATTGTATTGATCACATATTTAGCAGATGTTATTGCGGGTGTAGCGAAATACTTGTGTTCCTAGCTCCAACAGTGCAGTAATATCTAACAATTCACAACAATGGCAAAGATACAGGTCGGCAGGCAGGCTCAGGGGCAGGCAGTGTGGTCAGGCAGGCGGGCTCGGACAGGCGAGGGTTAAAACGAGGAGGGCAAGAAAAGAGAGACTGGAAAAAGCAGGAGCTGAGACACAATAGGCTGGTTGACATGAACAAACAAGACGAACTGGTAACAGACAAACAGAGAACACAGATATAAATACACGGGGAGATAATGGGGAAGATGGGTGATACCTGGATGTGGGGGGTTTATTACAAAAAGTAGAGTTTATTATTATTGCTAAAGGTACTACATAGGTGTAAACATACCTTTTTTTAGCGAGAGATAGCCCTTGTAAAGCCTATGAAAGTAGCAGAAATGTGGAGAAAGTAGTTTTGAATGCATTTTATTGAAGGGAAACAATAACAGTCTTGAACTTTTTTTGGCAACATAGTGATATATTCTTGTATACTGTACAATGAGGAATTTAACTACAAAATACTAGTCTTCTCCCATTTTTTGAACCATTGACCCCACCCACAATGTGTATAAACAACAACAATAAATAAGAATAAAATAAGATAATAGATAGTAAACAAAAATGTGAAGAACATACATATATCAACTCTAATTAGCACATATAGGACAGTATGCAGTTGTGTGTGTGCATGGACTTTGCAGATGTATTTCTTACATAGTATTTGTTTTACAGTCCTTCTATTGGGGTGCAGAATTGGCATCTCCTCCTCTTACCTGCCACCGCTGCAGTCTCAGGTGGATCAGGACAAGATTCAGACCCCTGAACAGCTTTCACAAGCGCTGCAGAGGCTGCTGTGCGGGGGAGGCGCTCCCTTCTTTGAATGTTTGAGGTTACAAGTGCCTTTCCCAGCTGCTCCAGGAACACACTCCTCTTGTTCCATTTATCAGGCATCCAGGTAGGGTTGATCTTGTTCCATATCACGAAGGATTGTATGAGGACACATCAATGATGTTATCAATGATGTCATCCTCCTGCAGCTGTAAGTTCCAATCACCTTGTCCAGGTTGTCCACACCTCTTTTCTTGTGGTTGTAGTCCAGGATGATGGCTGGCTTCCTGTCCTCACGATCATTGATCTCAGCCGTTTTGTGCAGTGTGCTCAGGAGGACCACATTCTTGTTCCTCTTTGGGAGGTAAGAAACTAGAGTGGTGGTGGGAATGAAGGTAAACTTTGATGAGAAGGCCTCTCTAACCCTTGTTGGGAAGAGTTGAGGGGGGAGCTCAGGCTTGTTCTTTCTAACTGTGCCAACCATGGTGATCTTCCTCTTCAGTAGCTGCTGGCTGAGTTCATAAGAGGTGAAGAAATTGTCACACGTGACATTGTGCCACCTCAGTCCATCTGTCACATCAAACACAACCAGTATCCCCTGGTTCTTCTCCGGGCCTCCACTGGTCGGCTTCCCTGTGTAGTTTTGCATCTTCCAAGCATAGCTGGATTGTGCGTCACAGGCCACCCATATCTTGATGCCATACTTTGCTGGCTTGCTGGGCATATACTGCCGGAAAGGACAGCAACCTTCAGACAAAAGAGATTACTATCAGTAATTAGTACCAGTGTCACAGAAAACAATCACATAATTAAATTATATTACAGCAATACATAGGCTGCATTCATTGTAGCTGGGGATTTTAACAAGGCTAATCTGAAAAGAAGACTCCCTAAATTTTATCAGCATATCGATTGCGCAACCAGGGGTGGAAAGACCCTGGATCATTGTTACTCTAACTTCCGCGACGCATATAAGGCCCTGCCCCGCCCCCCTTTCGGAAAAGCTGACCACGACTCCATTTTGTTGATCCCTGCCTACAGACAGAAACTAAAACAAGAAGCTCCCACGCTGAGGTCTGTCCAACGCTGGTCCGACCAAGCTGACTCCACACTCCAAGACTGCTTCCATCACGTGGACTGGGAGATGTTTCAGATTGCGTCAGACAACAACATTGACGAATACGCTGATACGGTGTGCGAGTTCATTAGAACGTGCGTTGAAGATGTCGTTCCCATAGCAACGATTAAAACATTCCCTAACCAGAAACCGTGGATTGATGGCAGCATTCGTGTGAAACTGAAGGCACGAACCACTGCTTTTAATCAGGGCAAGGTGTCTGGTAACATGACTGAATACAAACAGTGCAGCTATTCCCTCCGCAAGGCTATCAAACAAGCTAAGCGCCAGTACAGAGACAAAGTAGAATCTCAATTCAACGGCTCAGACACAAGAGGTATGTGGCAGGGTCTACAGTCAATCACGGACTACAGGAAGAAACCCAGCCCAGTCACGGACCAGGATGTCTTGCTCCCAGGCAGACTAAATAACTTTTTGCCCGCTTTGAGGACAATACAGTGCCACTGACACGGCCTGCAACGGAAACATGCGGTCTCTCCTTCACTGCAGCCGAAGTGAGTAAGACATTTAAACGTGTTAACCCTCGCAAGGCTGCAGGCCCAGACGGCATCCCCAGCCGCGCCCTCAGAGCATGCGCAGACCAGCTGGCCGGTGTGTTTACGGACATATTCAATCAATCCCTATACCAGTCTGCTGTTCCCACATGCTTCAAGAGGGCCACCATTGTTCCTGTTCCCAAGAAAGCTAAGGTAACTGAGCTAAACGACTACCGCCCCGTAGCACTCACTTCCGTCATCATGAAGTGCTTTGAGAGACTAGTCAAGGACCATATCACCTCCACCCTACCTGACACCCTTGACCCACTCCAATTTGCTTACCGCCCAAATAGGTCCACAGACGATGCAATCTCAACCACACTGCACACTGCCCTAACCCATCTGGACAAGAGGAATACCTATGTGAGAATGCTGTTCATCGACTACAGCTCGGCATTCAACACCATAGTACCCTCCAAGCTCGTCATCAAGCTCGAGACCCTGGGTCTCGACCCCGCCCTGTGCAACTGGGTACTGGACTTCCTGACGGGCCGCCCCCAGGTGGTGAGGGTAGGCAACAACATCTCCTCCCCGCTGATCCTCAACACTGGGGCCCCACAAGGGTGCGTTCTGAGCCCTCTCCTGTACTCCCTGTTCACCCACGACTGCGTGGCCATGCACGCTCCAACTCAATCATCAAGTTTTTAGGCAGTGGTAGGCTTGATTACCAACAGTGGTAGCAGTGGTAGGCTTGATTACACAACAGTGGTAGGCTTGATTACCAACAACGACGAGACGGCCTACAGGGAGGAGGTGAGGGCCCTCGGAGTGTGGTGTCAGGAAAATAACCTCACACTCAACGTCAACAAAACTAAGGAGATGATTGTGGACTTCAGGAAACAGCAGAGGGAACACCCCCATCCACATCGATGGAACAGTAGTGGAGAGGGTAGCAAGTTTTAAGTTCCTCGGCATACACATCACAGACAAACTGAATTGGTCCACTCACACAGACAGCATCGTGAGGAAGGCGCAGCAGCGCCTCTTCAACCTCAGGAGGCTGAAGAAATTCGGCTTGTCACCAAAAGCACTCACAAACTTCTACAGATGCACAATCGAGAGCATCCTGGCGGGCTGTATCACCGCCTGGTATGGCAACTGCACCGCCCTCAACCGTAAGGCTCTCCAGAGGGTAGTGAGGTCTGCACAACGCATCACCGGGGGCAAACTACCTGCCCTCCAGGACACCTACACCACCCGATGCTACAGGAAGGCCATAAAGATCATCAAGGACATCAACCACCCGAGCCACTGCCTGTTCACCCCGCTGTCATCCAGAAGGCGAGGTCAGTACAGGTGCATCAAAGCTGGGACCGAGAGACTGAAAAACAGCTTCTATCTCAAGGCCATCAGACTGTTAAACAGCCACCACTAACATTGAGTGGCTACTGCCAACACACTGTCAATGACACTGACTCTACTCCAGCCACTTTAATCATGGGAATTGATGGGAAATGATGTAAATATATCACTAGCCACTTTAAACAATGCTACCTTATATAATGTTACTTACCCTACATTGTTCATCTCATATGCATACGTTGATACTGTACTCTATATCATCGACTGCATCCTTATGTAATACATGTATCACTAGCCACTTTAACTATGCCACTTGGTTTACATACTTATCTCATATGTATATACTGTACTCGATATCATCTACTGTATCTTGCCTATGCTGCTCTGTACCATCACTCATTCATATATCCTTATGTACATATTCTTTATCCCCTTACACTGTGTATAAGACAGTAGTTTTTTTTGGAATTGTTAGTTAGATTACTTGCTCGTTATTACTGCATTGTCGGAACTAGAAGCACAAGCATTTCGCTACACTCGCATTAACATCTGCTAACCATGTGTATGTGACAAATAAAATTTGATTTGATTTGAATAGAATGAACAGTGAAAATCACTTACATTACAGATATGAAAATACAAATGTACCTCTGAATGGAACCAGTTGCTCCTCCACTGTTACTTCAGGCCCAGGGTTGTAGAGGTAATGGCAGACGCTCCACCCACTTCTCGCAGACCTCTCTTATGGCCTTCAGTTTGTCTCTCACACGTCTTGCAGGTCTTGACTCACTGTTATAAAACCGTAATATTCCTGAGAAATTGTGAAAGACTTTCAGGCGCATCGTGGTACGTTAAATCGTCCTTCCACTCTCTGCATTCCAGAGACTACATGTAGCCTCGCCTCGGGACCTATACACACCCGCTAAGATTAGCAGCCCTATGTAGGCACGCAGGTCAATCTCATCCATCCTTTTCCAGTTCATATCCATCCAGTTCATATCTCCATATTTACAGCAACCCTCCAAATTTGTCATCTACAGGATGATTTTTTTTTCGATGGCTGGTGTGATGAACATTTAGAATGTTGAGGAGATGTCCTGGGCAACTGCATGTCTTGTGGGCCCTGGGGTCGTCCTTATGGCATGTTGTGCTGCCATCCTGCCCTGGTCGTCATATGGTGACAAGGACCATGTCTTGTGGGCCCTGGGGTCGTCCTTATGGCATGTTGTGCTGCCACCCTGCCCTGGTCGTCATATGGTGACAAGGACCATGTCTTGTGGCCCCTGGGGTCGTCCTTATGGCATGTTGTGCTGCCATCCTGCCCTGGTCGTCATATGGTGACAAGGACCATGTCTTGTGGCCCCTGGGGTCGTCCTTATGGCATGTTGTGCTGCCATCCTGCCCTGGTCGTCATATGGTGACAAAGACCATGTCTTGTGGGCCCTGGGGTCGCCCTTATGGCATGTTGTGCTGCCATCCTGCCCTGGTCGTCATATGGTGACAAGGACCATGTCTTGTGGGCCCTTGGGTCGTCCTTATGGCATGTTGTGCTGCCATCCTGCCCTGGTCGTCATATGGTGACAAGGACCATGTCTTGTGGGCCCTGGGGTCGTCCTTATGGCATGTTGTGCTGCCATCCTGCCCTGGTCGTCATATGGTGACAAGGACCATGTCTTGTGGGCCCTGGGGTCGTCCTTATGGCATGTTGTGCTGCCATCCTGCCCTGGTCGTCATATGGTGACAAGGACCATGTCTTGTGGGCCCTGGGGTCGTCCTTATGGCATGTTGTGCTGCCATCCTGCCCTGGTCGTCATATGGTGACAAGGACCATGTCTAGTGGGCCCTGGGGTCGTCCTTATGGCATGTTGTGCTGCCACCCTGCCCTGGTCGTCATATGGTGACAAGGACCATGTCTTTTGGCCCCTGGGGTCGTCCTTATGGCATGTTGTGCTGCCATCCTGCCCTGGTCTGCCCATATGGTGACAAGGACCATGTCTTGTGGGGCCCTGGGGTCGTCCTTATGGCATGTTGTGCTGCCATCCTGCCCTGGTCGTCATATGGTGACAAGGACCATGTCTTGTGGGCCCTGGGGTCGTCCTTATGGCATGTTGTGCTGCCATCCTGCCCTGGTGTCATATGGTGACAAGGACCATGTCTTGTGGGCCCTGGGGTCGTCCTTTATGGCATGTTGTGCTGCCATCCTGCCCTGGTTGTCATATGGTGACAAGGACCATGTCTTGTGGCCCCTGGGGTCGTCTTTATGGCATGTTGTGCTGCCATCCAGCCCTGGTCATCATATGGTGACAAGGACCATGTCTTGTGGGCCCTGGGGTCGTCCTTATGGCATGTTGTGCTGCCATCCTGCCCTGGTCGTCATATGGTGACAAGGACCATGTCTTGTGGGCCCTTGGGTCGTCCTTATGGCATGTTGTGCTGCCATCCTGCCCTGGTCGTCATATGGTGACAAGGACCATGTCTTGTGGGCCCTGGGGTCGTCCTTATGGCATGTTGTGCTGCCATCCTACCCTGGTCGTCATATGGTGACAAGGACCATGTCTTGTGGGCCCTGGGGTCGTCCTTATGGCATGTTTTGCTGCCATCCTGCCCTGGTCGTCATATGGTGACAAGGACCATGTCTTTCAGCTCGGGGGATTTGTTCTTCATCTGAAGATGATGCATTTCGCTCTGGGTTGTATTCTTCCCCATCTTCTTGGTGAAGAGACCAGTGTTCCATTATTAAAGGGACCAGTGTTCCATTATTAAAGGGACCAGTGTTCCATTATTAAAGTGATCAGTGTTCCATTATTAAAGTGATCAGTGTTCCATTATTAAAGTGACCAGTGTTCCATTATTAAAGGGACCAGTGTTCCATTATTAAAGTGATCAGTGTTCCATTATTAAAGTGATCAGTGTTCCATTATTAAAGTGACAAGTGTTCCATTATTAAAGCAACCAGTGTTCCATTGTTAAAGTGACCAGTGTTCCATTATTAAAGTGACCAGTGTTCCATTATTAAAGGGACCAGTGTTCCATTATTAAAGTGATCAGTGTTCCATTATTAAAGTGACCAGTGTTCCATTATTAAAGTGACCAGTGTTCCATTATTAAAGTGACCAGTGTTCCATTATTATAATGACCAGTGTTCCATTAATAATGTAACTAGTGTTCCATTATTAAAGTGACCAGTGTTCCATTATTAAAGGGACCAGTGTTCCATTATTAAAGTGACCAGTGTTCCATTATTAAAGTGACCAGTGTTCCATTATTAAAGTTACCAGTGATTCCAAGTCTATGTACAGTGGGGCAAAAAAGTATTTAGTCAGCCACCAATTGTGCAAGTTCTCCCACTTAAAATGATGAGAGAAGCCTGTAATCATAGGTACACTTCAACTATGACAGACAAAATGAGAAAAAAAATCCAGAAAATCACATTGTAGGATTTTTAATGAATTTATTTGAAAATTATGGTGGAAAATAAGTAACGCTCCTGGATGTTGCAGAAATTGATCCTACTACTGTTAATTTCATGCGTTTTTGTCATCTTACTGATTCTACCATTAAACCTAACCTAGCCTATGAGCTGACCCATCATCTTATGCATTACTGCCCCACAGTGGCAAGAAGTGATTGATTTTTTTATATATTTTTTATTTCACCTTTATTTAACCAGGTAGGCTAGTTGAGAACAAGTTCTCATTTGCAACTGCGACCTGGCCAAGATAAAGCATAGCAGTGTGAACAGACAACACAGAGTTACACATGGAGTAAACAATTAACAAGTCAATAACACAGTAGAAAAAAAGGGGAGTCTATATACATTGTGTGCAAAAGGCATGAGGAGGTAGGCGAATAATTACAATTTTGCAGATTAACACTGGAGTGAAAAATGATCAGATGGTCATGTACAGGTAGAGATATTGGTTTGCAAAAGAGCAGAAAAGTAAATAAATAAAAACAGTATGGGGATGAGGTAGGTAAAAATGGGTGGACTATTTACCGATAGACTATGTACAGGTGCAGCGATCGGTTAGCTGCTCAGATAGCAGATGTTTGAAGTTGGTGAGGGAGATAAAAGTCTCCAACTTCAGCGATTTTTGCAATTCGTTCCAGTCACAGGCAGCAGAGAACTGGAACGAAAGGCGGCCAAATGAGGTGTTGGCTTTAGGGATCATCAGTGAGATACACCTGCTGGAGCGCGTGCTACGGATGGGTGTTGCCATCGTGACCAGTGAACTGAGATAAGGCGGAGCTTTACCTAGCATGGACTTGTAGATGACCTGGAGCCAGTGGGTCTGGCGACGAATATGTAGCGAGGGCCAGCTGACTAGAGCATACAAGTCGCAGTGGTGGGTGGTATAAGGTACTTTAGTGACAAAACAGATGGCACTGTGATAAACTGCATCCAGTTTGCTGAGTAGAGTGTTGGAAGCAATTTTGTAGATGACATTGCCGAAGTCGAGGATCGGTAGGATAGTCAGTTTTACTAGGGTAAGTTTGGCGGCGTGAGTGAAGGAGGCTTTGTTGCGGAATAGAAAGCCGACTCTTGATTTGATTTTCGGTTGGAGATGTTTGATATGAGTCTGGAAGGAGAGTTTACAGTCTAGCAGACACCTAGGTACTTATAGATGTCCACATATTCAAGGTCGGAACCATCCAGGGTGGTGATGCTGGTCAGGCGTGCGGGTGCAGGCAGCGAACGGTTGAAAAGCATGCATTTGGTTTTACTAGCGTTTAAGAGCAGTTGGAGGCCACGGAAGGAGTGTTGTATGGCATTGAAGCTCGTTTGGAGGTTAGATAGCACAGTGTCCAAGGACGGGCCGGAAGTATATAGAATGGTGTCGTCTGCGTAGAGGTGGATCAGGGAATCGCCCGCAGCAAGAGCAACTTCATTGATATATACAGAGAAAAGAGTCGGCCCGAGGATTGAACCCTGTGGCACCCCCATAGAGACTGCCAGAGGACCGGACAGCATGCCCTCCGATTTGACACACTGAACTCTGTCGGCAAAGTAATTGGTGAACCAGGCAAGGCAGTCATCCGAAAAACCGAGGCTACTGAGTCTGCCGATAAGAATATGGTGATTGACAGAGTCGAAAGCCTTGGCAAGGTCGATGAAGACGGCTGCACAGTACTGTCTTTTATCGATGGCGGTTATGATATCGTTTAGTACCTTGAGTGTGGCTGAGGTGCACCCGTGACCGGCTCGGAAACCAGATTGCACAGCGGAGAAGGTACGGTGGGATTCGAGATGGTCAGTGACCTGTTTGTTGACTTGGCTTTCGAAGACCTTAGATAGGCAGGGCAGGATGGATATAGGTCTGTAACAGTTTGGGTCCAGGGTGTCTCCAGGGTGTCATCCCCTTTGAAGAGGGGGATGACTGCGGCAGCTTTCCAATCCTTGGGGATCTCAGACGATATGAAAGAGAGGTTGAACAGGCTGGTAATAGGTGTTGCGACAATGGCGGCGGATAGTTTCAGAAATAGAGGGTCCAGATTGTCAAGCCCAGCTGATTTGTACGGGTCCAGGTTTTGCAGCTCTTTCAGAACATCTGCTATCTGGATTTGGGTAAAGGAGAACCTGGAGAGGCTTGGGCGAGTAGCTGCGGGGGGGGCGGAGCTGTTGGCCGAGGTTGGAGTAGCCAGGCGGAAGGCATGGCCAGCCATTGAGAAATGCTTGTTGAAGGTTTCGATAATCATGGATTTATCGGTGGTGACCGTGTTACCTAGCCTCAGTGCAGTGGGCAGCTGGGAGGAGGTGCTCTTGTTCTCCATGGACTTCACAGTGTCCCAGAACTTTTTGGAGTTGGAGCTACAGGATGCAAACTTCTGCCTGAAGAAGCTGGCCTTAGCTTTCCTGACTGACTGCGTTTATTGGTTCCTGACTTCCCTGAACAGTTGCATATCGCGGGGACTATTCGATGCTATTGCAGTCCGCCACAGGATGTTTTTGTGCTGGTCGAGGGCAGTCAGGTCTGGAGTGAACCAAGGGCTATATCTGTTCTTAGTTCTGCATTTTTTGAACGGAGCATGCTTATCTAAAATGGTGAGGAAGTTACTTTTAAAGAATGACCAGGCATCCTCAACTGACGGGATGAGGTCAATGTCCTTCCAGGATACCCGGGCCAGGTCGATTAGAAAGGCCTGCTCACAGAAGTGTTTTAGGGAGCGTTTGACAGTGATGAGGGGTGGTCGTTTGACTGCGGCTCCGTAGCGGATACAGGCAATGAGGCAGTGATCGCTGAGATCCTGGTTGAAGACAGCGGAGGTGTATTTGGAGGGCCAGTTGGTCAGGATGACGTCTATGAGGGTGCCCTTGTTTACAGATTTAGGGTTGTACCTGGTGGGTTCCTTGATGATTTCTGTGAGATTGAGGGCATCTAGCTTAGATTGTAGGACTGCCGGGGTGTTAAGCATATCCCAGTTTAGGTCACCTAACAGAACAAACTCTGAAGTTAGATGGGGGGCGATCAATTCACAAATGGTGTCCAGGGCACAGCTGGGATATGAGGGGGGTCGGTAGCAGGCGGCAACAGTGAGAGACTTATTTCTGGAGAGAGTAATTTTCAAAATTAGTAGTTCGAACTGTTTGGGTATGGACCTGGAAAGTATGACATTACTTTGCAGGCTATCTCTGCAGTAAATTGCAACTCCTCCCCCTTTGGCAGTTCTATCTTGACGGAAAATGTTATAGTTGGGTATGGAAATCTCAGAATGTTTGGTGGCTTTCCTGAGCCAGGATTCAGATACGGCAAGGACATCAGGGTTAGCAGAGTGTGCTAAAGCAGTGAGTAAAACAAACTTAGGGAGGAGGCTTCTGATGTTGACATGCATGAAACCAAATCAAATCAAAATCAAATCAAATTTTATTTGTCACATACACATGGTTAGCAGATGTTAATGCGAGTGTAGCGAATTGCTTGTGCTTCTAGTTCCGACAATGCAGTAATAACGAACAAGTAATCTAACTAACAATTCCAAAAAAACTACTGTCTTATACACAGTGTAAGGGGATAAAGAATATGTACATAAGGATATATGAATGAGTGATGGTACAGAGCAGCATAGGCAAGATACAGTAGATGATATCGAGTACAGTATATACATATGAGATGAGTATGTAAACCAAGTGGCATAGTTAAAGTGGCTAGTGATACATGTATTACATAAGGATGCAGTCGATAATATAGAGTACAGTATCTACGTATGCATATGAGATGAACAATGTAGGGTAAGTAACATTATATAAGGTAGCATTGTTTAAAGTGGCTAGTGATATATTTACATCATTTCCCATCAATTCCCATGATTAAAGTGGCTGGAGTAGAGTCAGTGTCATTGACAGTGTGTTGGCAGTAGCCACTCAATGTTAGTGGTGGCTGTTTAACAGTCTGATGGCCTTGAGATAGAAGCTGTTTTTCAGTCTCTCGGTCCCAGCTTTGATGCACCTGTACTGACCTCGCCTTCTGGATGACAGCGGGGTGAACAGGCAGTGGCTCGGGTGGTTGATGTCCTTGATGATCTTTATGGCCTTCCTGTAGCATCGGGTGGTGTAGGTGTCCTGGAGGGCAGGTAGTTTGCCCCCGGTGATGCGTTGTGCAGACCTCACTACCCTCTGGAGAGCCTTACGGTTGAGGGCGGTGCAGTTGCCATACCAGGCGGTGATACAGCCCGCCAGGATGCTCTCGATTGTGCATCTGTAGAAGTTTGTGAGTGCTTTTGGTGACAAGCCGAATTTCTTCAGCCTCCTGAGGTTGAAGAGGCGCTGCTGCGCCTTCCTCACGATGCTGTCTGTGTGAGTGGACCAATTCAGTTTGTCTGTGATGTGTATGCCGAGGAACTTAAAACTTGCTACCCTCTCCACTACTGTCCCATCGATGTGGATGGGGGGGTGTTCCAAGGCTTTTTCGATCACAGAAGTCAACAAATGAGGGTGCCTGGGGACATGCAGGGCCTGGGTTTCCCTCCACATCACCCGCGGAACAGAGGAGGAGTAGAATGAGGGTGCGGCTAAAGGCTATCAAAACTGGTCGCCTAGAGCGTTGGGGACAGAGAATAAAAGGAACAGATTTCTGGGCATGGTAGAATATATTCAGGGCATAATGCACAGACAGGGGTATGGTGGGGTGCGGGTACAGCGGAGGTAAGCCCAGGCACTGGGTGATGATGAGAGAGGTTGTATCACTGGACATGCTGGTTGTAATGGGTGAGGTCACCGCATGTGTGGGAGGTGGGACAAAGGAGGTATCAGGGGTATGAAGAGTGGAACTAGGGGCTCCATTGTAAACTAAAACAATGATAACTAACCTGAACAACAGTATACAAGGCATATTGACATTTGAGAGAGACATACAGCGAGGCATACAGTAATCACAGGTGTTGAATTGGGAGAGCTAGCTAAAACTAGCTAAAACAGTAGGTGAGACAACAACAGCTAATCAGCTAGCACAACAACAGCAGGTAAAATGGCGTTGACTAGGCAGGGAGGGTCGGATGAACTACACACAGAGCCTGAGTGCGGCTGGGGCCGACAGATAAAACATAAACAAGCAGAATGGAGTACCGTGATTAATGGACAGTCAAGCATGCATCAGCTATGTAGCCAAGTGATCAGTGTCCAGGGGGCAGCGGTGGATGGGGCAGGGAAGCTGGACTGGCGAGTATTATCCAGGTTAAAAAATCTGGCTGGCTGTGCAGAAGGTAAAAGGTAAAAGGTAAAAGCCACTAGTAGTGGCTAACAATGACTAAATAGCTTGTAGCTAGTTAGCTTCTGGAGGTTCTTGAGTGTGTTCTAAAAATTAAAAATGATAGCGATTCCGTATCACATTGGGTGAGGCAGGTTACCGGAAGGTATAAACAAATTAAAAATCGAAAAGAGATTGAAAGTAAATATGGGTCCAGTGAGTGTTTGGGACGCGGCGATTCAGACGGTTAGCAGGCCTGTGCTAACAAGCTAACAGTTAGTAGGCCAGGGTTAAACAAGGTAGCAGTTAGCGGACCGGGGCTAAACAAGGTGGCAGTTAGCGGACCGGGGCTAAACAAGCTAGCAGTTAGCAGGCCGAATTAGCAAGCAAGGAGATAGCAAGGGCTAGAAAGTTAGCCTTTGGGGGGCGTCGCGATGGGGTGAGTCTGTTTATGCCTCTCCATGCGGTGACATCGATAGACCGGTCGTGGGTCCAGATATTGTAGCCCAGGAGTATGCTTCGGTGGTAGCACAGGAGCTCTGGCCGGGCTAGCTTCAAGCTAAGTGGGTGGAAACGCTAGCCAGGAGTAATCATCCGGGGTTGCGGTTAGCTAGTTAGCTAGTTGTGAAGATCCAGCTGGAAATGTTCCGTTTGCGGTGGGAATCCGGTGGGAATCCGGGGATAAAAAAAAATAATGGGTCCGTTATGCTCTGGTTAGAGTCGCGTTGTTCGAACTGGCGAGAGCTTTTCGAGCTAAAGGTTAGCTGATGACCGGTTAGCTGAAGACCGCTAGCAATGGTTTGCTGACTGATAGCTGGTAGTTAGCTGGCTAGCTTCAGTTGAGGGGTTCCAGATCCGAAGTAAATATAAATACTTTAGAAAAAATAGTTACATTGGGTGAGGCGGGTTGCAGGAGAGTATTTAGAAGTTGAGGTTTAGCAAAATGTTTTAAAAGATATGCGAAGAAAAATATGTTTAAAAAAACGATATATACAAGGGGCACGACACGACATCTGACTGCTACGCCATCTTGGTTTTTGAGCGATTGATGTAGTTGGTACTGTGTGAGACTAATGTTGCCTACCATCACCACCTGGGAGGGGGGAGGAGTCCAGGACCCAGTTGCATAGGGAAGAGTTCAGACCCAGGGCTGTGAGCTTTGTGATGAGCTAATAGGACACTGTGGTATAGAAGGCCGAACTGGAGTCAATGAACAGCATCCTCACATATGCATATCCATTTGTCCAGGTGGGTGAGGGCTGTGTGTAGTGCAATGGCGATTGCATCATCTGTGGATCTGTCAAGGCGGTACGCAAATTGGAGAGAGTGGAGTGTGTCGGGGAGGGGGGAGGTGATATGGTCATTGACTAGCCTCTCGAAGCATTTCATGACGAAGGAAGTGAGGGCTACTGGTCGGTAGTCATTCAGTTCAGTTACTTTCCCTTTCTTGAGCATCGGGATGATAGTGGACATCTTGAAGCAGGTATAGCGGCCTGATAATGTCAGAGAACACAACAGCCAGCTGGTCTGCACATGCACGGCTAGATATGAGGTTTGGGCCGGCAGCCTTGCGATTTCCATACGTCTACATTGACACTGTGAGTGTATAACTGAAACTAAACTGAATTTCAAAAAAAATAAATCTTAAAACTAATACAAAAACATTAAACTACTATGTGTGTGTGTGTGTGTGTGTGTGTGTGTGTGTGTGTGTGTGCGTGTGAAATGTACCATCTCCATTTCTCCTCTTTCTAAACTATTGTCTCAACAATGAATGGCAGTGTTTGATCAAACTCTATCTCAGCGTTCAACAGAAATGGTTTCATGCTCATGTTCTTTAATGTTCTCTAACATCTCTGTCTCCACTACTGTCTCTTTAGTTGAGTTGAGCCTGATGTTCCCTGAGCCTGATGTTCCCTGAGCCTGATGTATATAGTTGAACCCTGAGCCTGATGTTCCCTGAGCCTGATGTTCCCTGAGCCTGATGTTCCCTGAGCCTGATGTTCCCTGAGCCTGATGTTCCCTGAGCCTGATGTTCCCTGAACCTGATGTTCCCTGAGCCTGATGTTCCCTGAGCCTGATGTTCCCTGAGCCTGATGTATATAGTTGAACCCTGAGCCTGATGTTCCCTGAGACTGATGTTCCCTGAGCCTGATGTTCCCTGAGCCTGATGTTCCCTGAGCCTGATGTATATAGGTGAACCCTGAGCCTGATGTTCCCTGAGCCTGATGTTCCCTGAGCCTGATGTATATAGGTGAACCCTGAGTCTGATGTTCCCTGAGCCTGATTTTCCCTCAGCCTGATGTTCCCTGAGCCTGATGTTCCCTGAGCCTGATGTTCCCTGAGCCTGATGTTCCCTGAGCCTGATGTATATAGGTGAACCCTGAGCCTGATGTTCCCTGAGCCTGATGTTCCCTGAGCCTGATGTTCCCTGAGCCTGATGTTGAACCCTGAGCCTGATGTTCCCTGAGCCTGATGTTCCCTGAGCCTGATGTTCCCTGAGCCTGATGTTCCCTGAGCCTGATGTATATAGGTGAACCCTGAGTCTGATGTTCCCTGAGCCTGATTTTCCCTCAGCCTGATGTTCCCTGAGCCTGATGTTCCCTGAGCCTGATGTTCCCTGAGCCTGATGTTCCCTGAGCCTGATGTATATAGGTGAACCCTGAGCCTGATGTTCCCTGAGCCTGATGTTCCCTGAGCCTGATGTTCCCTGAGCCTGATGTGAACCCTGAGCCTGATAGGTGAACCCTGAGCCTGATGTTCCCTGAGCCTGATGTTCCCTGAGCCTGATGTTCCCTGAGCCTGATGTTCCCTGAGCCTGATGTTCCCTGAGCCTGATGTTCCCTGAGCCTGATGTTCCCTGAACCTGATGTTCCCTGAGCCTGATGTTCCCTGAGCCTGATGTTCCCTGAGCCTGATGTATATAGTTGAACCCTGAGCCTGATGTTCCCTGAGCCTGATTTTCCCTGAGCCTGATGTTCCCTGATCCTGATGTTCCCGAGCCTGATGTTCCCTGAGCCTGATGTATATAGGTGAACCCTGAGCCTGATGTTCCCTGAGCCTGATGTTCCCTGAGCTTGATGTTCCCTGAGCCTGATGTATATAGGTGAACCCTGAGCTGATGTTCCCTGAGCCTGATGTTCCCTGAGCCTGATGTTCCCTGAGCCTGATGTTCCCTGAGCTGATGTTCCCTGAGCCTGATGTATATAGGTGAACCCTGAGCCTGATGTTCCCTGAGCCTGATGTTCCCTGAGCCTGATGTATATAGGTGAACCCTGAGCCTGATGTTCACTGAGCCTGATGTTCCCTGAGCCTGATGTTCCCTGAGCCTGATGTTCCCTGAGCCTGATGTGTATAGGTGAACCCTGAGCCTGATGTTCCCTGAGCCTGATGTATATAGGTGAACCCTGAGCATGATGTTCCCTGAGCCTGATTTTCCCTCAGCCTGATGTTCCCTGAGCCTGATGTTCCCTGAGCCTGATGTTCCCTGAGCCTGATGTTCCCTGAGCCTGATGTTCCCTGAGCCTGATGTTCCCTGAGCCTGATGTATATAGGTGAACCCTGAGCCTGATGTTCCCTGAGCCTGATGTTCCCTGAGCCTGATGTTCCCTGAGCCTGATGTTCCCTGAGCCTGATGTATATAGGTGAACCCTGAGCCTGATGTTCCCTGAGCCTGATGTATTTAGGTGAACACTGAGCCTGATGTTCACTGAGCCTGATGTTCCCTGAGCCTGATGTTCCCTGAGCCTGATGTTCCCTGAGCCTGATGTTCCCTGAGCCTGATGTTCCCTGAGCCTGATGTTCCCTCAGCCTGATGTTCCCTGAGCCTGATGTCCCTGAGCCTGATGTTCCCTGAGCCTGATGAACCCTGAGCCTGATGTTCCCTGAGCCTGATGTTCCCTGAGCCTGATGTTCCCTGAGCCTGATGTTCTCTGAGCCTGATGTTCCCTGAGCCTGATGTTCCCTGAGCCTGATGTTCCCTGAGCCTGATGTTCCCTGAGCCTGATGTTCCCTGAGCCTGATGTTCCCTGAGCTTGATGTTCCCTGAGCCTGATGTATATAGGTGAACCCTGAGCCTGATGTTCCCTGAGCCTGATGTTCCCTGAGCCTGATGTTCCCTGAGCATGATGTTCCCTGAGCCTGATGTATATGAGCCTGATGTTCCCTGAGCCTGATGTTATAGGTCCCTGAGCCTGATGTTCCCTGAGCCTGATGTTATAGGTGAACCCTGAGCCTGATGTTCCCTGAGCCTGATGTTCCCTGAGCCTGATGTTCCCTGAGCCTGATGTATATAGGTGAACCCATGAGCCTGATGTTCACTGAGCCTGATGTTCCCTGAGCCTGATGTTCCCTGAGCTTGATGTTCCCTGAGCCTGATGTATATAGGTGAACCCTGAGCTTGATGTTCCCTGAGCCTGATGTTCCCTGAGCCTGATGTTCCCTGAGCCTGATGTTCCCTGAGCATGATGTTCCCTGAGCCTGATGTATATAGGTGAACCCTGAGCCTGATGTTCCCTGAGCCTGATGTTCCCTGAGCCTGATGTATATAGGTGAACCCTGAGCCTGATGTTCACTGAGCCTGATGTTCCCTGAGCCTGATGTTCCCTGAGCCTGATGTTCCCTGAGCCTGATGTATATAGGTGAACCCTGAGCCTGATGTTCCCTGAGCCTGATGTATATAGGTGAACCCTGAGCATGATGTTCCCTGAGCCTGATTTTCCCTCAGCCTGATGTTCCCTGAGCCTGATGTTCCCTGAGCCTGATGTTCCCTGAGCCTGATGTTCCCTGAGCATGATGTTCCCTGAGCCTGATGTATATAGGTGAACCCTGAGCCTGATGTTCCCTGAACCTGATGTTCCCTGAGCCTGATGTATATAGGTGAACCCTGAGCCTGATGTTCCCTGAGCCTGATGTTCCCTGAGCCTGATGTTCCCTGAGCCTGATGTATATAGGTGACTGAGCCTGATGTTCACTGAGCCTGATGTTCCCTGAGCCTGATGTTCCCTGAGCTTGATGTTCCCTGAGCCTGATGTATATAGGTGAACCCTGAGCTTGATGTTCCCTGAGCCTGATGTTCCCTGAGCCTGATGTTCCCTGAGCCTGATGTTCCCTGAGCATGATGTTCCCTGAGCCTGATGTATATAGGTGAACCCTGAGCCTGATGTTCCCTGAGCCTGATGTTCCCTGAGCCTGATGTATATAGGTGAACCCTGAGCCTGATGTTCACTGAGCCTGATGTTCCCTGAGCCTGATGTTCCCTGAGCCTGATGTTCCCTGAGCCTGATGTATATAGGTGAACCCTGAGCCTGATGTTCCCTGAGCCTGATGTTGAACCCTGAGCATGATGTTCCCTGAGCCTGATGTTCCCTCAGCCTGATGTTCCCTGAGCCTGATGTTCCCTGAGCCTGATGTTCCCTGAGCCTGATGAGCCTGATGTTCCCTGAGCCTGATGTTCCCTGAGCCTGATGTATATAGGTGAACCCTGAGCCTGATGTTCCCTGAGCCTGATGTTCCCTGAGCCTGATGTTCCCTGAGCCTGATGTTCCCTGAGCCTGATGTATATAGGTGAACCCTGAGCCTGATGTTCCCTGAGCCTGATGTTGAACCTGAGCCTGATGTTCACTGAGCCTGATGTTCCCTGAGCCTGATGTTCCCTGAGCCTGATGTTCCCTGAGCCTGATGTTCCCTGAGCCTGATGTTCCCTGAGCCTGATGTTCCCTGAGCCTGATGTTCCCTGAGCCTGATGTTCCCTGAGCCTGATGTTCCCTGAGCCTGATGTTCCCTGAGCCTGATGTTCCCTGAGCCTGATGTTCCCTGAGCCTGATGTTCCCTCAGCCTGATGTTCCCTGAGCCTGATGTTCCCGAGCCTGATGAGCCTGATGTTCCCTGAGCCTGATGTTCCCTGAGCCTGATGTTCCCTGAGCCTGATGTTCCCTGAGCCTGATGTTCCCTGAGCCTGATGTTCCCGAGCCTGATGTTCCCTGAGCCTGATGTTCCCTGAGCCTGATGTTCCCTGAGCCTGATGTTCCCCGAGCCTGATGTTCCCTGAGCCTGATGTTCCCTATATATGATGGGTAGGCTGTCATTGTAATTATGGATATACAGCATTTAGCGAGGAAACACATTGTAATACACATCTAAAATCTATTAATTATGAATCTGAGAACAGTAATATTTTATACACAACGGTACACATAAGTAATAATTTCTAGTGCAAAAACAGAAATATAAAATATTGGTGGATATAGCGTTTTGGAAATAAACTCTTACTGTCCAGATTTGACAGCTTTTAGCAGATGTTGTGATAGGAGGAATTTTGCAGCGTATTCGGGTAGAATAGGGTAATACACGATCTCAGACTGAAACAACCCTGGATGTACTCATAGCCCCCTGCAACGTGTGCTCTCACACATCTCTCCGAGGCACTGATCCAGGCCAAGCCAAGGCATTTGAATCCTATCAGTGTTTCACTACTCGCCTGTAATGCGTGTCGTCTCCAGATCCACCGTGTAAATAACACTCCACCTGAACATGCGTTTCCCTCAACCTATTGCCTTTATTGGGCACGCTGAGTAAAGCTCAGTGGGACAGAATAAATTAGTGCACAGATCAAAGCCCTGGAGCCAATCACATGGTAAACGATCGGCCCCTCCCCCCTCTTTATTATTAAATCATATTCTTATCATCCCTTCTTTTGCCCCTGGAACTTGTGAGTCACTATATGATCATCTGCAAGTCATTTTTATGACAGATTGGCCACCATTTTTACTCTCTCTTTTTAATCTCTCTCTCTTAACCATTAACCACCCTTCCTGCTGTTCCCTCTCTATCTCCCCCCTCCACCACCCTTCCTGCTGTTCCCTCTCTATCTGCCCCCTCCACCACCCTTCCTGCTGTTCCCTCTCTATCTCCTCCCTCTACCATCCCTCCTGTCATTCCCTCTCTCTATCTCCCCCCTCTACCATCCATTCTGTGGACCGCTATCTTTCCCTTTACCAGGGTAGAGAGGGCTGCTGTACCGTTTCAGCCCATCTGACACAGTGATCTGAGGGCTGCTGTGTGTGACCTCACTGAGAATAACACGACAAGAACATGTAGCTATAGAAGAGTACAGAGAGAGAGACCCAATCAACATCGAATCAATCAGAATAAACCAAATTACAACACAGTCAAAACAAAACTACATTGCTTATTTGGGAACACAAGCAAAAGCACAAATCAAAATGCAGGGCTGTCTGGCCACAGACGCGACCAACTCACTCGACAATGTAGGCAATACAACTAAAACAAATCAATTAACCTACAATCATGTAGTAGACAAATACATAGAAATAAGACAGGAATAAGACAGGACTAAACAACCCTCTCACCACCCACAGCACTCCCATCACCACCCACAGCACCTGCTCACCCCTCACAGCACCCTCTCACCACCCACAGCACCCTCTCACCACCCACAGCACCCTCTCACCACCCACAGCACCCTCTCACCACCCACAGCACCCCCTCACCCCTATAGCACCATCTCACCACCCACAGCACCCTCTCACCACCCACAGCCCCCTCCCACCACCCACAGCACCCTCTCACCATCCTCACCACCCACAGCACCCTCTCACCACCCACAGCACCCTCACACCACCCACAGCACCCTTACACCACCCACAGCACCCTCTCACCACCCACAGCACCCTCTCACCACCCACAGCACTTTCTCACAACCCACAGCACCCGTGGGAGCGAGAGGGAGAAAGCAGGGAGAGAGGACAGCAAGAGAAAGAGAGAGAATGAGAGAGAGAGCAGAATTAGGCCGATAAGCGCTAATTATCAAAATCCATAATAAAGATGTTAAATTCTACAACCACATAAAAGGAAGTTATTCCCAAACCTTCCATAACAAAGCCATCACCTACAGAGAGATTAACCTGGAGAAGAGTCCCCTAAGCAACCTGGGGCTCTGTTCACAAACACAAACACACCCCACAGAGCCCCAGGACAGCAACACAATTAGACCCAACCAAATCATGAGAAAACAAAAAGATAATTACTTGACACATTGGAAAGAATTATCAAAACAACAGATTAAACTAGAATGCCATTTGGCCCTAAACAGAGAATACACAGTGGCAGAATACCTGACCACTGTCACTGACCCAAACATAAGGAAAGCTTTGACTATATTCAGACACAGTGAGCATAGCCTTGCTATTGAGAAAGGCCGCCGTAGGCAGACATGGCTCTCAAGAGAAGACAGGCTATGTGCTCACTGCACACAAAATGAGGTGGAAACTGAGCTGCACTTCCTAACATCCTGTCAAATGTATGACCATATTAGATACACATATTTCCCTCAGATTACAGAGACTCATAAAGAATTCAAAAACAAATCAAATTTTTATAAACTCCCATATCTACTGGGTGAAATTCCACAGTGTGCCATCACAGCAGCAAGATGTGTGACCTGTTGCCACAAGAAAAGGGCAACCAGTGAAGAACAAACGCCATTGTAAATACAACCCATATTTATGCTGACTATTTTCCCTTTTGTACTTTAACTGTTTGCACATCATTACAACACTGTATATATATATATATAATATGACATTTAAAATGTCTTTTGGCATTTCTGTGAATGTAATCTGTACTGTTCTTTAAAAAATAATAATACTTGCTTTGGCAGTGAAAACATATGTTTTCCAATAAAGCCCCGTCAGACCTGTATCCCTTCTTTATTTTATTTTCAAAACACTTCCAACTGTCTCGTTATCGCTCTCAGAACGATTTTCTTGACTTTAATTAGTCAGGCTTCAAGACCGAGACTGCTCTTCTCTGCCTGGTGTTCAACCGTCTCAAGTTCTCCCATGTCACCTCACTCCTCCGCATACTCCACTGGCTTCCAGTCAAAGCTCGTATCCACTACAAGACCATGGTGCTTACCTGTGGAACAGCAAGAGGAACTGTCGCTCCTTACCTTCAGGATATGAAAAAACCTGGTCTCTTGGCCCTCACACCCTCACGAGAGGGCAGCTCCTGCTCAGCCCAATCCAAGCTCTTCTCTGTCCTGGCACCCAAATGGAGGACAGCAGAGTCCCTTCCCATGTTCCCCCTGAAGCTAGGACAGCGGAGTCCCTTCCCATCTTCCCCTGAAGCTAGGACAGCAGAGTTCCTTCCCATCTTCTCCCTGAAGCTAGGACAGCAGAGTCCCTTCCCATCTTCCCCTGAAGCTAGGACAGTAGAGTCCCTTCCCATCTTCCCCTGAAGCTAGGACAGCAGTCCCTTCCCATCTTCTCCCTGAAGCTAGGACAGCAGAGTCCCTTCCCATCTTCTGAAAGCACCTGAAGCCATACCACTTTGAAGAGTATCTTAAATAATCCCACTACACCTCCCATCCCCTCCTAATCCCACAGCACCCCCACACCCCAGTCCTAATCCCCACCACCTCCCACACCACCCTAATGACAGCACCCCCACACCACCCTCCTTCCCACAGCAGTATCTTAATCCCCACCCCTAATCCCACAACACCCACACACCCCTCCTAATCCCACAGCACCCCCACACCACCCTCCTAATCCCACAGCACCCCCACACCCCACTCCTAATCCCCACCACCCCCACACCCCCTAATCCCACACCCCTAATCCCCCACACCCCCTCCTAATCCCACAGCACCCCCCACACCCCCGTCCCAATCCCACAGCACCCCCCCCCCACCAACCTCCTAATTCCACAGCACCCCCACACCCCCCGTCCTAATCCCACAGCTCCCCCACCACCCTCCTAATCCCACAGCATCCCCCACACCCCGTCCCAATCCCACAGCACCCCCACACCAACCTCCTAATCCCACAGCTCCCCCACACCACCCTCCTAATCCCACAGCATCCCCACACCCTCCTCCTTATCCCACAGCACCCCCACACCAACCTCCTAATTCCACAGCACCCCCACACCCCCCTCCTAATCCCACAGCTCCCCCCACACCACCCTCCTAATCCCACAGCATCCCCACACCCTCCTCCTTATCCCACAGCACCCACCCACCGCGAGGGATCTGATTCAAAATGATCTGAGACTGTAACATTTTTTTAAATTGTATGTATTTCACCTTTATTTAACCAGGTAGGCTAGTTGAGGACAAGTTCTCATTTACAACTGCGACCTGGCCAAGATAAAGCAAAGCAGTGCGACACAAACAACACATAGTTACAGATGGGATGTCGTTCCCATAGCAACGATTAAAACATTCCCAAACCAGAAACCGTGGATTGATGGCAGCATTCGTGTGAAACTGAAAGCCCGAACCACTGCTTTTAATCAGGGCAAGGTGACCGGAAACATGATCGAATACAAACAGTGTAACTATTCCCTCCGCAAGGCAATCAAACAAGCTAAGCGTGAGTATAGAGACAAAGTAGAATCTCAATTCAACGGCTCAGACACAAGAGGCATGTGGCAGGGTCTACAGTCAATCACGGATTACAAAAAGAAAACCAGCCCAGTCACGGACCAGGATGTCTTGCTCCCAGGCAGACTAAATAACCGCTTTGAGGACAATACAGTGCCACTGACACAGCCCGCAACTAAAACATGCGGACTCTCCTTCACTGCAGCCGACGTGAGGAAAACATTTAAGCGTGTCAACCCTCGCAAGGCTGCAGGCCCAGGCGGCATCCCCAGCCGCGCGCTCAGAGCATGCGCAGACCAGCTGGCTGGTGTGTTTACGGACATATTCAATCAATCCCTATCCCAGTCTGTTGTCGCCCACATGCTTCAAGAGGGCCACCATTGTTCCTGTTCCCAAGAAAGCTAAGGTAACTGAGCTAAACGACTACCGCCCCGTAGCACTCACTTCCGTCATCATGAAGTGCTTTGAGAGACTAGTCAAGGACCATATCACCTCCACCCTACCTGACACCCTAGACCCACTCCAATTTGCTTACCGCCCAAATAGGTCCACAGACGATGCAATCTCAACCACACTGCACACTGCCTTAACCCATCTGGACAAGAGGAATACCTATGTGAGAATGCTGTTCATCGACTACAGCTCGGCATTTAACACCATAGTGCCCTCCAAGCTCATCATTAAGCTCGAGACCCTGGGTCTCGACCCCGCCCTGTGAAACTGGGTTCTGGACTTCCTGACGGGCCGCCCCCAGGTGGTGAGGGTAGACAACAACATTTCCACCCCGCTGATCCTCAACACTGGGGCCCCACAAGGGTGCGTTCTGAGCCCTCTCTTGTACTCCCTGTTCACCCACGACTGCGTGGCCACGCACGCCTCCAACTCAATCATCAAGTTTGCGGACGACACAACAGTGGTAGGCTTGATTACCAACAACAACGAGACGGCCTACAGGGAGGAGGTGAGGGCCCTCGGAGTGTGGTGTCAGGAAAATAACCTCACACTCAACGTCAACAAAACTAAGGAGATGATTGTGGACTTCAGGAAACAGCAGAGGGAACACCCCCCTATCCACATTGATGGAACAGTAGTGGAGAGGGTAGTAAGTTTTAAGTTCCTCGGCGTACACCTCACAGACAAACTGAATTGGTCCACCCACACAGACAGCATCGTGAAGAAGGCGCAGCAGCGCCTCTTCAACCTCAGGAGGCTGAAGAAATTTGGCTTGTCACCAAAAGCACTCACAAACTTCTACAGATGCACAATCGAGAGCATCCTGTCGGGCTGTATCACCGCCTGGTACGGCAACTGCTCCGCCCACAACCGTAAGGCTCTCCAGAGGGTAGTGAGGTCTGCACAACGCATCACCGGGGCAAACTACCTGCCCTCCAGGACACCTACACCACCCGATGTCACAGGAAGGCCATAAAGATCATCAAGGACAACATCCACCCGAGCCACTGCCTGTTCACCCCGCTGTCATCCAGAAGGCGAGGTCAGTACAGGTGCATCAAAGCTGGGACCGAGAGACTGAAAAACAGCTTCTATCTCAAGGCCATCAGACTGTTAAATAGCCACCACTAACATTGAGTGGCTGCTGCTAACACACTGACACTGACACTGACTCAACTCCAGCCACTTTAATAATGGGAATTGATGGGAAATGATGTAAATATATCACTAGCCACTTTAAACAATGCTACCTTATATAATGTTACCTACCCTACATTATTCATCTCATATGCATACGTATATACTGTACTCTATATCATCGACTGCATCCTTATGTAATACATGTATCACTAGCCACTTTAACTATGCCACTTTGTTTACATACTCATCTCATATGTATATACTGTACTCGATACCATCTACTGTATCTTGCCTATGCTCCTCTGTACCATCACTCATTCATATATCCTTATGTACATATTCTTTATCCCCTTACACTGTGTATAAGACAGTAGTTTTGGAATTGTTAGTTAGATTACTTGTTGGTTATTACTGCATTGTCGGAACTAGAAGCACAAGCATTTCGCTACACTCGCATTAACATCTGCTAACCATGTGTATGTGACAAATAAAATTGAATTGGATTTGATTTGATTTTGATAAACAAACGTACAGTCAATAACACAATAGAAAATCTGTATACAGTGTGTGCAAATGAAGTAAGGAGGTAAGGCAATAAATAGGCTATTAGTGGCAAAGTAATTACAATTTAGCAAATTACACTGGAGTGATAGATGTGCAGATGAGGATGTGCAAGTAGAAATACTGGTGTGCAAAAGAGCAGAAAAACAAAACAAATATGGGGATGAGGTTGGTAGTTGGTTGGATGGGCTATTTACAGATGGGCTGTGTACAGCTGCAGCGATCGGTAAACTGCTTTGACAGCCGACACTTGAAGTTGATGAGGGAGATATAAGATATACGTCCCTCTCTTCAACCTGTGGGATGTATAAATGATGAATGGAAAAGTGTGTCTGTTAAATCATTGGTGTAAATGCGTATCTCAGTCAGTGGTACTGTTTTGTATTCGATTGTAAGGGAGATACTTGGCGGTGCTAACACACATCTATAAATTACAGATCAGTCAGAAGTGTAACACAGTAGAATCAGATTGTATGGAGAAATCCCTGACCCGTCACTGGGACTCCTCGTGTGATGAGCCTCTGTTGCTGAGTCCTCCTTCATGGTGTTAAAGGTTAAAAAAAACATTTTTTAAATGGCTCCACTCTGACTCCTGGTCTGTAGGGGAACGGAGGGGGTGTGGGGGTAGGGGGTCTCAACATACTGTCTGTGAGTCTGTCTGTGAGAGGGAGCCCAATGCAACATGTGTTACTGATCTTAAATGAACGTGGGCTCAACGACCCGGAACGAAGGAGACAATTAAAGCTTCCCGTCCACCTGTCCTCCTCCTCCTCCTCATCCTCCTCCTCTTCCTCCTCTTCCTCCAGTGGTCCGCTGAGGCCTAATGGCCAATAAAAACATCTCAGACTATTAGAACCATTAAGGGACAACAAGGACCTGCTGTTAGGAGTGCTGATTCCTCTCCTCTCCCTCTCTCACCATCCACTGGGCAGACGTCAAATTCAAAGTCTATTCCACATTGGTTCAACTTCATTTTATTGAAAGGACGTGGAAAAAATGTTGATTCAACCAGTGTGTGGCCAGCGGGAACTCTCTTAGTAATTCCCTTTCCCCGTCTCTCTCTCTCTCTCTCTCTTTCTCCCCCGCCTCTCTACCTGTAGTTACATTTCTCTACCTTTCTATACCTCGTCAATCTATACCTCGTTAATCTATACCTCATTAATCTATACCTCATTAATCTATACCTCGTTAATCTATACCTCGTTATTCTATACCTCATTAATCTATACCTCGTTAATCTATACCTCATTAATCTATACCTCGTTAATCTATACCTCGTTAATCTATACCTCATTAATCTATACCTCGTTAATCTATACCTCGTTATTCTATACCTCATTAATCTATACCTCATTAATCTATACCTCATTAATCTATACCTCATTAATCTATACCTCGTTAATCTATACCTCATTAATCTATACCTCATTAATCTATACCTCATTAATCTATACCTCGTTAATCTATACCTCGTTAATCTATACCTCATTAATCTATACCTCATTAATCTATACCTCGTTAATCTATACCTCATTAATCCATACCTCGTTAATCTATACCTCGTTAATCTGTACCTCATTAATCTATACCTATACCTCGTTAATCTATACCTCGTTAATCTATACCTCATTAATCTATACCTCGTTAATCTGTACCTCATTAATCTATACATCATTAGCTCATTATGGCTTTCAAACATCTGTTATTTAAATATTGTCCACATAACCCCTCAGTAAGATGTCTAAGAAACATCTGTTCACCCCATCTAGCCATTAAAGTCTCTTTCTGACCTCTACGTTCCACCTAGCCTTTAAAGACTGTATTTCTGACCTCTACGTTCCACCTAATCTTTAAAGACTGTGTTTCTGACCTCTACGTTCCACCTAATCTTTAAAGACTGTGTTTCTGACCTCTACGTTCCACCTAGCCTTTAAAGACAGTGTTTCTGACCTCTACGTTCCACCTAGCCTTTAAAGACAGTGTTTCTGACCTCTACGTTCCACCTAATCTTTAAAGACTGTGTTTCTGACCTCTACGTTCCACCTAATCTTTAAAGACTGTGTTTCTGACATCTTTGTTAGAGCTACAACCTGAGATAAACGTCTAAAGCCGTTACCATGTCTCTAAAGTGATATAGCAGGTAAGGTTGGTGCTTTCCTCAGGAAAGAGGCCATTTTGAATACATTCCCAAGTATGTAAAACTCAGGCGTTGACTTTATGGCCCTTTATGATGCAAATGGAGACACATATCCATATCCAGGAAGGGCTGAGAGAGGAATTTGGGCTCTCTCCCACAACATCCTCTCCGGCCCTCCAACCAGCCAATGAGATTAGGTTGTTTTACTTTCAGTAAAATTAATAAATCATTCACATACACATGGTTAGCAGATGTTAATGCGAGTGTAGCGAAATGCTTGTGCTTCTAGTTCCCGACAGTACAGTAATATCTAACAAGTAATCTAACAATTCCACAACAACCACCTAACACATACAAATCTAAGTAAAATAATGGAATAAGAATATATCCATATAAATATATGGATGAGTGATGACCGAGCGGCATAGGCAGGATGCAATAGATGGTATAAAATTCAGTATATACATATGAGATGAGTAATGCAAGATATGTAAACATAACCAGTTTGTTTAGTTTGTGTGTTTGCAATGCCTTAGCCACGTTGTCACGTTCTGACCTTTATTTCCTTTGTTTTTGTCATTATTTAGTATGGTCAGGGCGTGAGTTGGGTGGGCAGTCTATGTTTGTTTTTCTATGATTTGGGTATTTCTATGTTTCGGCCTAGTATGGTTCTCAATCAGAGGCAGGTGTCATTAGTTGTCTCTGATTGAGAATCATACTTAGGTAGCCTGGGTGTCACTGTGTGTTGGTGAGTGATTGTTCCTGTCTCTGTGTTTTGCACCAGATAGGACTGTTTAGGTTTTCACACGTTTCTTGTTTTTTTGTAGTCAGTTGTTCATGTGTACATTTATGTATTAAAAGAACCATGGACACTTACCACGCCGCATATTGGTCCTCTGATCCTTTTCGCCTCTCCTCTTCGGAAGAAGAGGAGGAAATCCCTGACACATGTCCTACCTACTTATTATTGTGTAAGCCTCTGGCGTTGGTGACCTTGGCTGGGCTGTTCCTCGGGGAGGCAGAAGTATACACTCATTGTTAAGGGGAATCATGGTGAAAAATATAGCTTGTCTGGATAAACAGACCACTCTGTAGGCAATCAGTGTGACATCCCATGAGGTTTATTAATGCTCTGTGTCTTGAACTTAAGAGGAAAAACAAGTGAATGCTTGACTGTACTATTTTTAAAAAAATATTAGATGTTTACAACTGATATTTTTCTGATTTCTCCTAAGTGTACGCTTATTTTGTAACATCAAACAACCTGAAAATAATATTCACGAAAATATTATTTTTTTTCTTCCCGTTTCACAACCAGGAATTTGGGGAAGAAAGACGTTTTCTTTCACAAGCATCAAAGCATTGCCTTACAAGTGGGGTTTACTACAAAATAAAGTAATCTACACCACATTGCAACACTGTCTCAACTGTGTCCCTGCTGATGACCGCAGACCAAAATACCCTAGACTTGGTTTGCTACCTCAATGACCTCAGCCTCCCCAGATAGTTTTCTATTTCACCATAACCCATTGTTGGCCCTTGGTATCATCACAGGACCAGCCTTGAGTGCATTACAAGGCTCAGCCTGCTATAACACCAGAACTCTCAGTCTTGGCGCTGAAAACAGACCAGAAGAGACGGTTCTCTTTCACTGTCTTTGGTCCAGCCTTTACTCTAGGAGGCTATAAAAACTGACATGAATGTGTGTTTGAAGGCCGACTCTCAGTTCATCCAACCCAGAGAGAGGGTCTGTATGTCTGCTCACAAGGGGGGTTTCAGGTGATGAAAACAAATACCCAGTGTCTCCTTGGAGATGTAGAAAAGGTCAATTAGGAGTTGCATTCTCTTCAGAGATGTCTTTGTTCATAAACGCTTGAAGATGTCCATCCACATGAGTTGAGCTTTGTAACATGGTCTGAATTCATCATTAGAATAAGAGACTGGTTTTTAGAGATTTGTAACATGGTCTGAATTCATCATTAGAATAAGAGACTGGTTTTTAGAGATTTGTAACATGGTCTGAATTCATCATTAGAATAAGAGACTGGTTTTTAGAGATTTGTAACATGGTCTGAATTCATCATTAGAATAAGAGACTGGTTTTTAGAGCTTTGTAGCATAGTCTGAATTCATCATTAGAATAAGAGACTGGTGTTTAGAGATTTGTAACATGGTCTGAATTCATCATTAGAATAAGAGACTGATTTTTAGAGATTTGTAACATGGTCTGAATTCATCATTAGAATAAGAGACTGGTTTTTAGAGATTTGTAACATGGTCTGAATTCATCACTAGAATAAGAGACTGGTTTTTAGAGATTTGTAACATGGTCTGAATTCATCACTAGAATAAGAGACTGGTTTTTAGAGATTTGTAACATGGTCTGAATTCTTTTTTTTTTGGAGTGTCTGGCTCTTTGGTTTCACTGTTGGAAAGCTGTCACAAACACAGCGCTGCTCCAAGCATGACATGATAACAAAGCCAGGAGCAGCTGGGGAGAATGTCTATATTTCCACAACCTCCAGCTCCAGAGGACAGAGACTCTATTTTACTAACTATTGTGAAATAGATTTGAGAGTGATTTATGGATGATGGAAACTGATGGCGATATGCTTGACTATCAACATCTATATTACAGTGGAAAACTAAACTAAACAAAATCCCCCAGATGTGTCTATAAAGGAGACGGTAAAGGAGACTGTTAATGGGAATGTAAAGGAGAATGTAAAGGAGACTGGAAAGGGGACTATAAATGAGACTGTAAATGAGCCTGTAAAGGGGTATGTAAAGGAGAATGTAAAGGAGATGCTAAAGGAGGATGTATAGGGGACTGTAAAGGAGACTCTAAAGGAGGATGTATAGGGGACTGTAAAGGAGACTCTAAAGGAGGATGTATAGGAGACTGTAAAGGGGATTGTAAAGGGGACTGTAAAGGAGGATGTATAGGGGACTGTAAAGGAGACTCTAAAGGAGGATGTATAGGGGACTGTAAATGGGACTGTAAAGGAGACTCTAAAGGAGGATGTATAGGGGACTGTAAAGGGGCTTGAAAAGGGGACTGTAAAGGAGGATGTATAGGGGACTGTAAAGGAGACTCTAAAGGAGGATGTATAGGGGACTGTAAAGGGGACTGTAAAGGGGACTGTAAAGGAGGATGTATATGGGACTGTAAAGGAGACTGTAAAGGAGTCTCTAAAGGAGGATGTATAGGGAACTGTAAAGGGGACTGTAAAGGGGACTGTAAAGAAGGATGTATAGGGGACTGTAAAGGAGACTCTAAAGGAGGATGTATAGGGGACTGTAAAGGAGACTGTAAAGGAGGATGTATAGGGGACTGTAAAGGGGATTGTAAAGGAGGATGTATAGGGGACTGTAAAGGAGTCTCTAAAGGAGGATGTATAGGGGACTGTAAAGGGGACTGTAAAGGGGACTGTAAAGGAGGATGTATAGGGGACTGTAAAGGAGGATGTATAGGGGACTGTAAAGGAGACTCTAAAGGAGGATGTATAGGGGACTGTAAAGGAGACTCTAAAGGAGGATGTATAGGGTACTGTAAAGGAGACTCTAAAGGAGGATGTATAGGGGACTGTAAAGGGGACTGTAAAGGGACTGTAAAGGAGGATGTATAGGGGACTGTAAAGGAGACTGTAAAGGAGGATGTATAGGGGACTGTAAAGGAGACTCTAAAGGAGGATGTATAGGGGACTGTAAAGGAGACTGTAAAGGAGGATGTATAGGGGACTGTAAAGGAGACTGTAAAGGAGGCTCTAAAGGAGGATGTATAGGGGACTGTAAAGGAGACTCTAAAGGAGGATGAATAGGGGACTGTAAAGGAGGATGTATAGGGGACTGTAAAGGAGACTCTAAAGGAGGATGTATAGGGGACTGTAAAGGAGACTCTAAAGGAGGATGTATAGGGGACTGTAAAGGGGACTGTAAAGGGGACTGTAAAGGAGGATGTATAGGGGACTGTAAAGGAGACTCTAAAGGAGGGTGTATAGGGGACTGTAAAGGGGACTGTAAAGGGGACTGTAAAGGAGGATGTATAGGGGACTGTAAAGGAGACTCTAAAGGAGGATGTATAGGGGACTGTAAAGGGGACTGTAAAGGGGACTGTAAAGGAGGATGTATATGGGACTGTAAAGGAGGATGTATATGGGACTGTAAAGGAGACTCTAAAGGAGGATGTATAGGGGACTGTAAAGGGGACTGTAAAGGAGGATGTATATGGGACTGTAAAGGAGACTGTAAAGGAGTCTCTAAAGGAGGATGTATAGGGAACTGTAAAGGGGACTGTAAAGGGGACTGTTAATGGGAATGTAAAGGAGAATGTAAAGGAGTCTGGAAAGGGGACTATAAATGAGACTGTAAATGAGCCTGTAAAGGGGTATGTAAAGGAGACTGTAAAGGAGATGCTAAAGGAGGATGTATAGGAGCCTGTAAAGGGGTTATCTGTAAAGGAGACTGTAAAGGAGACTGTAAAGGGGACTGTTAAGGGGTCTGTACATGAGACTGTAAAGGAGATGTAGGGGTTATCTGTAAGGGGTCACCAGGGGCCATCAGACCTGCTTCGATGGCCTCTCTAGAACCCACCGGCCTGCTGGAAGGTTTATGTTCCATCGTGTAATGGAGATAGATTTCCCTGCTGGCTCTGTTGTGCGGGAGACATGCTGCTGTGGAGGTCAGAGTTGAGACTCCATCTGTAGGAATACAAGACACTGGTGGAATTCAGACTCAATGGACTAAACAAATAATCTTCCCTCAATTGTTCTTTTTGAAAGCCGAACATGGATATTATTCCATTGTATAAGATTGTTTTTTTAATACTAGCCAAAGGGAGGGTCATTTTCAACGTAATCCACAACAAACATGTTTGCAATCACTTTCTGCGTGTTCTGATGGAAAAGACAGTCATTCACACATGTTAACCATCGAAAGGCAGGCAAATGGAAACAGGAATGATGAGTGACGGTTTCATATCTGTCTCTTGATAGAAATCTCATATCACATCGGCTAAAGCTCATACCAACAGATGATCCCATCATCCAACCTGGTCTCATAGACTAGATGTAACATAGTAAAAGCATGAAACTCAAAACTTGTACGATATGTTACCCTTGGTATGGTTACATAAGACAGATGGTTACTTAAGGAAAAAAATGAAAGTAGGGTGGTTGGCTGGGGTGGATGGGTCGGCGTATACTAGTAAGTCCTATCTGTCCTGAGGAGTATTCATCCTGCACCCTGCCATGGTGAATCTTCAATGTGATTAATCAGACTGGACACGTGATGATATCAATGTGATGACTCAGACTGGACACGTGATGATATCAATGTGATTAATCAGACTGGACACGTGATGATATCAATGTGATGACTCAGACTGGACACGTGATGATATCAATGTGATTAATCAGACTGGACACGTGATGATATCAATGTGATCACTCAGACTGGACACGTGATGATATCAATGTGATTAATCAGACTGGACATGTGATGATATCAATGTGATCACTCAGACTGGACATGTGATGATATCAATGTGATTAATCAGACTAGACACGTGATGATATCAATGTGATTAATCAGACTGGAAACGTGATGATATCAATGTGATGACTCAGACTGGACATGTGATGATATCAATGTGATTAATCAGACTAGACACGTGATGATATCAATGTGATTAATCAGACTGGAAACGTGATGATATCAATGTGATGACTCAGACTGGACATGTGATGATATCAATGTGAATAATCAGACTGGACACGTGATGATATCAATGTGATTAATCAGACTGGACATGTGATGATATCAATTCACAGTAGTCAAAAAGTTAAAGAGCACTGTACAGTAATGTCATTATTGATGTACCCATAAAGAAAACATTCCTTACTATATATGTGCGTACTGAACCAAACTGTTAAAAGTGAATGAACTTCAACACAACAACGACAACATTGTGGTTGACACATGCTGTAGCAGTAGTAGTAGCCGTGTGTTTTACAGAGTTCATATGATATGTGCGGTGACTCTGTTGAATGTGTTCTGATTGGTTAGAGCTCTCAAAGTACCACGATTCCCTCTGGTTTTTCCCATTGACATTAGTCATTCCGAAACCTCAGCATGAGTAGCTGACTGTGGTCAAGCAAAAAGAGAATGTTTAGCCGTGTGAGTGGGGAAGCATGGATGTAAGGAGAGAGGGAAACACCTGTTTATTAGTGTTACTCTGCGGAAAAGGCCGCCCTGGTTTCTTAAATCGCTGTTTCTCAGTGTTGTTTCAATGGCTGTGTGAGCCTTCTCCTTTAAACGGACCGCGCCACATCTGTTTTCCACAGGGAGGTTTATTAAAAGGTTTAAATCGGGACCGATTCATGATGAGCTTCTTATGGGTTTATTTTGTCTCAGATGTGTGCTGTCGTGTCCCTGCTCGACTCCCCTCTTCTCTCAGGAGGAGTGCTCCTAAAAGTCCTGAGGTAATATGGACTACAGTAAAGAAGCCTAACCTGTCTCAAGCTCCTCTTTTTGGGCGGTAAATCTCCTTTATGTCTGTGGAAATTAATTGAATACGACCATAAAGGGCTTGTTCTATTGTGATGAGTTTGGATGGTAAAAAAGTGCAAACATGTCCTGGACTATTTTTGGCACGACTCAGCTTTAGTCAAGTGGAACATGACTCAGCTTTAGTCAAGTGGAACATGTTTTAGATATGACTCAGCTTTAGTCAAGTGGAACATGACTCAGCTTTAGTCAAGTGGAACATGACTCAGCTTTAGTCAAGTGGAACATGACTCAGCTTTAGTCAAGTGGAACATGACTCAGCTTTAGTCAAGTGGAACATGACTCAGCTTTAGTCAAGTGGAACATGACTCAGCTTTAGTCAAGTGGAACATGACTCCGCTTTAGTCAAGTGGAACATGACTCAGCTTTAGTCAAGTGGAACATGTTTTAGATATGACTCAGCTTTAGACAAGTGGAACATGACTCAGCTTTAGTCAAGTGGAACATGACTCAGCTTTAGTCAAGTGGAACATGACTCAGCTTTAGTCAAGTGGAACATGACTCAGCTTTAGTCAAGTGGAACATGACTCCGCTTTAGTCAAGTGGAACATGACTCAGCTTTAGTCAAGTGGAACATGACTCAGCTTTAGTCAAGTGGAACATGACTCAGCTTTAGTCAAGTGGAACATGACTCAGCTTTAGTCAAGTGGAACATGACTCAGCTTTAGTCAAGTGGAACATGACTCAGCTTTAGTCAAGTGGAACATGACTCAGCTTTGGTCAAGTGGAACATGGCTCAGCTATAGTCAAGTGGAACATGTTTTAGATATGACTCAGCTTTAGTCAAGTGGAACATGACTCAGCTTTAGTCAAGTGGAACATGACTCAGCTTTAGTCAAGTGGAACATGACTCAGCTTTAGTCAAGTGGAACATGACTCAGCTTTAGTCAAGTGGA